>NW_007427602.1:0-485 GCF_000475195.1 Diaphorina citri
GGTATGTTTGCTCTAGTTCAGTGGATGGGTATGCACTTCTTTCTCTCTCGCTCTTTCCTTTATCTTCTCTTCTCTCCCCTCTCTTTCTCTCTCCTCTCCTCTGTCCCCTCTCTTTTCTTTCTCTCCCTCCCTCTCTCCTGGTTTCTTCTCTCTCTCTCCCTTCCTCCTTCCTGTTTTAGATTACCCTGTGCTTCACTCACTTGTAGCTTGTTTTATACAACACCATCCCTTTCAGAATAGTTCCCTGATGGCAAGTGTAGAGTTGCCTTATTACCAGGGTCCTTGTACATCTGTTGGTGATGAAGATGATTACAGTATGATGGTGGGACATTGTACTAAATTATTAATCCAATTAGATAACCTAAGTAAAATAGTAAAAATACCTTGCTATATCCTCGTTGTTTCTCATTGTACTAAATTATTAATCCAATTAGATAACCTAAGTAAAATAGTAAAAATACCTTGCTATATCCTCGTTGTTTCTT
>NW_007427603.1:0-485 GCF_000475195.1 Diaphorina citri
AATCATACACTTATTATTATTTTGATGCTTCAGTATTCAGTTAGGTACCTACTATAATGTATGTATAATTGTATATGTACCTACCTACCAATACTCGTAAATTGCAGTTTTTATTATTCCACTCAATGAGTCATTAGTATCTACAAATTAGTGTGATTATAACAATAACAAAATATCAAAACAATAACAAATTACAGGAAAGCGACTTGTAGGTAGGTATACCTAGTTTTATTATCACATGATTTCAAGTATATTTTTCACATGAAAAAAATGAAACCAATTATACATATTTTCATTTATAATATGTACATACTACATACAACCTAATAACTAATGAGAAAGTAATCAGTAAAGAAACCGATAGGTATTTATCAATTATCAAATATGTAAAGAAACAATTTAAATAGCTGAAGCCAGCCTAGTTAGCTTAGTTGGTAGTGCGTCTGCCTTGTAAGCGCTAGGCCGCGGGTTCGATTCCCGCCCGG
>NW_007427604.1:0-485 GCF_000475195.1 Diaphorina citri
ACATTTCGACGCATTTTTACCCCTATCATAACTCCGTCAATTTTCAATGTAATCTCACGAAATTTGGACCATATGTTATGGCCGACAGTTTTGGATAGGAACTTGGCCTTTTTTTCACATTTTTGTTTTTGTGGGGTAGGTAGGTATGTACCTCCCTGAAACTACCAATATATTTTCATTTCAGCCCCTACATTAGAATAAGGCATGTTCTAACAGTGTTAATAGCTAACAACCCCGTTAAGTTCCATTTGATTTGTATAATAACACGGCTGGTTAAACTAATATTAGGCTGTTAAGTGCTAAAAAGAACATTTAAAACAAAAGAAATAACCCCATTTTCTCTAATCTCTTATGCTAACCTATAGGTACTTGATACCTAATTCTCTATTATACTAGAGAACTAGGGGAAGATGAAGGTTCAACCAATCAAAATCAACCTCTAATTAACATCATTTCATCATTTTCAGACGAACAACAGATTTATA
>NW_007427605.1:0-485 GCF_000475195.1 Diaphorina citri
AAAAAAAAAAATGTTTTTTTTTAATTAGAATTCACCCAAATGCCCCGGCTAAGATAATCGCATTCAAGTAGAAGGGTAGAAGGGTTCGAGTTCCAGAAAGGAATATTGAGCAGAAATCATTATGGAAAATATATTTTAAAAAAAGCTCCTCTCTGAAGGGAATTTAGCTAAAAAAGGACATGCTTATGGTCAGGACTACAGTCAGATTTTCCAGTGTGCTCGAGGGTGTTAAAATCTAGTGTCTGGAATGGAAAGTGTCTCTTCTGGTCATATCTAAAAAAAATTAATCCAATAGCCAACAATAGGTATATTTGAATTCGATAGCCAACAGCCATATTTGAATTCGATAGCCAACAGCCATATTTGAATCCAATAGCCAACAATAGGTATATTTTAATTCGATAGCTAACAGCCATATTTGAATTCGATAGCCAACAGCCATATTTGAATTCGATAGCCAACAGCCATATTTGAATTCGATAGCC
>NW_007427606.1:0-485 GCF_000475195.1 Diaphorina citri
AAAAAACATGCTTTCGAGCGTTCTATCAAGACTGCACACACAGAGATGGGCAAGTAGCGAAATGAACTATGAGAGAAAATACTTAAATCCACATGAAAAACAAACTCTGATAAAATAAGTGAAGCTTGAACTTTTGCTCCTCAATTCGACACAAAAGAGGAGAGCAGACAAGGTCATCACAAGGTTTCCTCCAAATGATCTGCAGAATGGACCGGTAGCTCCTTAAACGTAGGAGGTACATATTTACTATAGTGGCTATGGCTAGTAGTTCAGTGGACTGTAGGAATCACTCAGAAAAAGATTACCTTGATAGTTCCAATTGAACCCACAAACTCGAATGAGATTGATGGTCCCACCCAAACTAACGAAGCCGAAGTAGGTACCTAATATATGTAGATAGTGGTAGTTTTTTTCTTTTTTTTTTTTAAGAGGTTTGACAGAGGGAACTGTAACTGCTATGGTCTTATCGTCCCGAAATCGAAGAG
>NW_007427607.1:0-485 GCF_000475195.1 Diaphorina citri
CGTCCCGAAATCCATGAGAGAAGGAAGACAGGATAGGAGAAAGTCAGCCATTCTGAGAATGGACTTTATTTATTCATAATAAAGTCTGCCCCTGGGGAGGAATTGAATGCACAACCTAGCTGCTAGCACTTACAAGGCAGGTGTGGCCTAAATTTTTCACTTGTCTTTTTCTAGGACCAGCACCCAAACTAGAAGAGTTAGACCCAAACTCAAAAGAATACTGGCTACGTCTGAGGAGAGAAGCAAGGAGACAGAAAAATCTGCAGGCTAAAATGAAGAAATTCTGAGGTAGTCTTCTGTGAGTGCTCTAGTGATACAACTTCATGTACATAATTACCTATTAAGGTAGAAAGAGTAGTCAGTGGTAGAGGATGGTTTTAAAGGAAGCTGATAGAGAGTCTTGAAAAAGTGGTAGAGGATGGTTTTAAAGGAAGCTGAGAGAGAGTCTTGAAAAAATTGGGCGTTTTTCTTGGTTTTTAGTTTAT
>NW_007427608.1:0-485 GCF_000475195.1 Diaphorina citri
TTTGTCTTTCCAAAATGTATATCTCTCTCCCATCAAATTACAAAAAAAAAAAAAAAGATTATTTGCTCTTATACGAGCTGTTATAAATTTTCATGTAGGTACCACGTATGTATCTTTATTATAGGTTCGTTATATTTGTTGTTCGTCATAAGTGCGTTATACGAGGAGCAACAAATTTCTTCGGTGCTATCTAAAGAGCCTATGGCCTATGGGTATTTAAGAAAAATTTCGGTCGACATGTCAATTTTGTAGCCAGGGTCAGAGGCATTGTTGTTAAATTTTGTGTGTAGTTGTTTTAAAACGTTGTCGACTAGAAATGTGTATATTTTTACTGTGTACAGTGCTTAGTCTGGAGTATGCTACTTAGAATGTAGACGTGTTCTGGAGTATGACTCCAAGGAAAACAAAATAATAATAATAATGGTGCTTATTTATACTGCTCGCATAGGACTGAAAAGTCCCTTTACTCCAGCAGTAGGCTACTA
>NW_007427609.1:0-485 GCF_000475195.1 Diaphorina citri
CTTCAAACTCCTCCTTCTTTTTTCCCAAATTAACCCTGAGTGGTAACCTAAGGTCATGTTGAGAAGGGTCAGTGATCGGAACTCCAATGCTCAAAGGTGTTAAACATGTGGTAGGGGTTAGAGAAAAAAAATGCACTGAAAAAGAAGAAGAAAAACTAGAATAGCTCGCTATACTGTAGCAGGTAATAGAAAGTAAAAATCCAACTTAGATCTCAAGACGCACTCCTTGTTTTTTTGTTTTTTTTTTTTACGGCTTTCTTTTAAGTGGCAGGGTTCTCCTAGAGGAGCTCTTCCACTCAACCACTAAATTTTTCCTTCACTGTGAGCCTTTAAGATATTTCACCAGGGAGGTCTTGTTATGTCTCCAAAATTAATTACCTATAGAGCTTTTTCTTCTTATTATTATTTTATTTTTATTTTTAAGAAAGCATTGAAAATTAAAAACACCAATAACTTTTAGATCGCGGCCGTGGGTCCAATTCCTG
>NW_007427610.1:0-485 GCF_000475195.1 Diaphorina citri
CTATGAACCAACGGCACTTGAGTTACCTGTTATATTTATGTGCATCAAATATGACCGAGGGGTCGGCCAAACCCCGAGATTGTATTTTGCTCTGCACTGTAGTTATTATACACCATGTACCATTTACTCATCATAAAACTGCCTACATCAGATATGAGTAAGGGGTCGTCCCAACCCTAAGCTCGTATTCTGCTCTGTACCTAATCATTCTGCAGTACCCATCCTGTGCATCAAATATGACCGAGGGGCCGGCCAAACCCCGAGATTGTACTTTGCTCTGCACCCTGTCCATCACATACAACCTACATATTTTCGGACTCTGTACATCAGATATGAGTGAGGGGTCGTCCCAACCCCGAACTTGTATCCTGCTCTGTATATTCCGCCTATCTACCTACTCTTGTGGCCGCTTTGTTCGTATGATGTTATTATGTATCTGCGTACTTAACCGGTGTCCTTACAGTGTGTTATCAAAGGGTCCTTGT
>NW_007427611.1:0-485 GCF_000475195.1 Diaphorina citri
AAAAAAAAAAAAAAAACAAAAAAAAAAAAAAACAAAACAAAACAAAAAAACTTGTATCAAGTGAGACAGAAGGCTCGGTTGGAGAGATTTCGGAGATAGAACTTTTTTAGAGAAGTAGTTATTCTCAGATCCTGTCAATTTTCGACCGAAAATCTTGATAAGAGAATCTCAGAAGGTGAGAGATCCTATAAGGACAGAATGGAGCGGAGAGCAGAGAGCTTCATCCTCTCAGCTCTATGCGGTTTGAATTCCACCATGAAAGCTCTATGCTCGTCACTCCATTCTGTTCTTAAACTAACAGGTATTGAGACCCGAATCTCTTTAAGAGAAAATCATCCTATCCTAAACCTCTATAAGAGACAATTTTCTGTTTAACTCGTAAAGTCCGAAAAACCTCTTTCAAAGACAAGAAAGCCAGCCTAGTTAGCTTAGTTGGTAGTGTGTCTGCCTTGTAAGCGCTAGGCCGCGGGTTCGATTCCCGCCCG
>NW_007427612.1:0-485 GCF_000475195.1 Diaphorina citri
ACTGTAACTGCTATAAGGTCTTATCGTTCCGAAAGCGAAGAGAGAAGGAAGAGAGCATAGGAGAAAGCCAGCCGTTCCGAGAAAAAACCTCATCCGTTCAGGATAAAATCTGCCCCGGGCGGGAATCGATCCCGCGGCCTAGCGCTTACAAGACAGACACGCTACCAACCAAGCTAATTAGGCTGGCAAAATCCCTATTTAGTCTAACCCGCGGCCTAGTGCTTACAAGATGCTTACAAGACAGACGCGCTTAACTCCAAATTACCTAGGCTGGCTAAAAAAAGTCTCAAATTCCTGATAAAGCTACTAGTTATTTCGTGGAAACTTCATGAACAAATTTGAAGATCCTGTCTACGTGTCTACACAGAAGATAATTCTCTATTTTTTTATGTGCCCCTGTCTCTAATCACCGGGGAAAACAACAGAATATCAAAGGGATACAGCTACAGCCATAATAACTAACGAGGTAATGAGACAGTCAGCGA
>NW_007427613.1:0-485 GCF_000475195.1 Diaphorina citri
CATAAGCTATCGTGCTATCCTAATAATTGGATTGCGTCACCCTTATCCGTCAAATCTGGACCAAAGAAATGAAGTTTCCAAGTCCACAAACTTTTCAGATCCGGTCTTGCAACATTGCGACCTTGGTTGGCCACAAAGAAATATACCTATCTCAAGAATACTGGAGATATAAAGTAGAATACCTAATGGTATCCTACATACATCAAACAACATGCATCAGAGTACTCTCTACATAATTTGCCATGGTCATCTACATAAACACAACGGTGTAATGTGTGTTACACTCTGGCCATGTGATTACCTACCTACTCAGTACACTCAGTTTAAGGTATTCTTTTTTTCGAACCTAAAATGTAAATTAGATGTTTTAAGAACTGTGACTCAGTTTAAGGTATTCTTTTTTTTTTGAACCTAAAATGTAAATTAGATGTTTTAAGAACTGTTTGTATGTACCACTATGTCTGAAACTGTATAAATATAACTAG
>NW_007427614.1:0-485 GCF_000475195.1 Diaphorina citri
AACAAAAAAATAGATTTAGATCATAAAAATTATATCAATAACAAAACATTAGTGATCAAAATAGTGACTCAAAAGAATTATTTTTAACATCAACTTAAGTATATAACTTGGTAAATTTATAATTCACTGCTTATTTCAGCTGCATTCAGCCTCGTGGGAACAATTCTGTCACTGAGGATACAGCAGTAAAATTTAAATTCGACGTTTCACAAGCTGCCTACCCTTAAGAGTTCAAATTCAGCCGTTAGGGATTGTCTCTTTTATGTAGCAGTAGGTAAGCCAATTTGAACAAACAATTACCTCCCAGCTCAGTTAAATGATAGATTCAACTGACAGTGATAGATCAAGCTGATGATTTCTACTTGGGACTTATAAGAAGAAAATCGAGCCTCTCGGTAAACGATAATAGACTCTTCTGCCTGAATAGATATTCATGGGTCATGGGTCAAAACCTAATACATGGGTCAAAACATGATCTTGGGAGT
>NW_007427615.1:0-485 GCF_000475195.1 Diaphorina citri
TTTTACTTTCCGAAAACTTAAATTTAAGCTGAAGAAATTGAGGAAGAAGGAGGTAATATTTGTGAGAAAGGAAGAGGACAGAGCATTGATTACCTTCCAATATAGGAAATGAGGGACCACGTAATCTATTATGCTGAAATTGATATTATGTCACTCTTATTGTTGGGTAATTTGGGTTTATATATATTATAGCTTTAGATTGCAGTATCAGGTAGGTTCAGTAAATTCAAGGGTACCTAGGTAAGATCATGCTCGTTTTTTTGAGAGAACTTTATTTATCATCAGCATAAGAAGTGGAAAATATAGAGATACTATGTACTTTTTTTTTATGTTATCCAGATTTCCTAAAATGAGAAGTATATTATACTTAACCTATGTATACATACCTAGGTAGGTAGGTAGGTAGGTAGGTATGTACCTAACTATAGTTAGTGGATTTATTATGTCGTATTTTCGTCAGTACCTGAGGGCTTTTTTTTATGTGT
>NW_007427616.1:0-485 GCF_000475195.1 Diaphorina citri
TTTGTCTCGTGTTATAGCATTGTTAACAGGTAGATATACACCTATCTCTTTCAATTTGTAGATTCTATTGATACTACAATACTACATCCTTCCGTTTTCCGGAGTACCTACCCATAACTGTACCTTAGAAGTATGTAGTTGGGTACACTCGGTCCGTTAAATTAATCCGTTTAGTACCTATTACTCATACAACAGATAGTGTCCTGTTGAAGAAACCTGCCTACACATTTTTGTTTGTGCTACTTTATCATCTCCAACTAAACTTTCATGTCCCTACGACCCTAGTGGAAGCAAAGTAATGAACCATGAGAATTCTCAAAGTATGGACAGTTTTATTAGAAGAAAAAAGAAACCCTAATACAAAACAGATGCAAATGTTCTTCAGTATCATGACGTCAAACAGTTCCGAATGACATCATCAAAAATACTCACTGTATCCAAATGACACGATCAATTTGACTTACAAGCATGATTATTTCCTGTAA
>NW_007427617.1:0-485 GCF_000475195.1 Diaphorina citri
AGAAAAGAAGAGCCATTGATTCTGTCCGAAGTGAAAGCACAAAACTTTGCCAATGTTGGAATATACATAAAATGTATTTGTGAACATCTGCGGAAGGAACAAGACAGTTCTAACAGCACTGTTCGAAGAAGAACAAGATTCAGAAGAAGAAGAAGAAGAACATTCAGAAGAACTTGGAGGAGAATTAGAAGATTTTAAAAATGAGAAAAATGAAAGTTCAGACTTCAGAAAGAATCGAAGCACAGAAGGCGAAGAAGGTACATATTTAAATGACAGTAAAGCTCTATTAAACACAATATTATGTTTAATACATGTTATGTTCAATATAGCTTTAACGTAACTGTAAGTATAATTGCTGTCACAGTATAACTCCTAAGCTCTTGAGTAACGGGGGTTTGCCGTCCGTTCGGCGACAAGCCACCAGCCTCCTAAAATCAACCTCACCCAGCCTTAGTGAGGCCGGGAAAAGTCAGCAGCTCGCGATT
>NW_007427618.1:0-485 GCF_000475195.1 Diaphorina citri
ATGTTGAGGACTTTGGTGAAGATGGTTCAGATGAAGATAACCCCGAGATATTCGTATCTCTGAATTATTAAATTAGGTGCCTATTCGTATTTATTCAGACTGTAGTTCTGCACTTCTTTTTTTTTTTAATTCCGATTTTTACTTTTTTATTTACGAGTAAGTAGGAAAGTGTTTGTTACATACACAAATGTTCTATAAACTATTGGATATTGGATTGGTTACTTTAGAAAAATGAGTGTATTTGGTATACCTACTTTTTTCCCCCCACAAAAAGGGTTTTTGGCACATCCACCGTTTTTCACGAAATGGGAAAATTGGGAAACAAAGTAACAATCTGTAAAAAAAAGTGAAGATGACCTTTTTTTTTCTTCTTGTAACTTATGCATTTATTTTTTACTACAAAATTCAAAATGCAGTTATCAGTCAAACAATATATTGAAACATCAGAATATTTACAAAAGAGAATAAAACCTATACCTATTATA
>NW_007427619.1:0-485 GCF_000475195.1 Diaphorina citri
ACAAAAAAAAATAATAATAATCAAACGAGGTTAAAATGATCAAGAAACGTAAAATTGACACAGAGAGCTAGAAGACAGTTTTAAATTTAATCAAAAACAGATCAACTAAGGTATTGGATTAAAACCGCATACCGTTTTTCCCTGAGGTTAATACGACCTTATAATGTGGAAAGGAAACACACACAAAAAAAAAATGGAGTTCTGAGTTCCAAAGAAAAGAGTTCTCACTTACAAAGAAAAGGAAAGTAAAAAGGAGTTCTCACTTTGAAGTAAAGAAGGAACTAGACCGAAAATTTCAACTTAACTTGAAACCTGGTAAAGGCGCTATGGATTTGTTTGCAGTCTTATCTTCCAGCTTCTCACGCTTGTTTTTCGACAGATCGTAGTTATGTACGGTCAGTTGAGACATGAAGTTTACGAACTTGCCATACACACGTCTGTCGAAAGACAAGGTTGTGAGATCAAGTTGGAAGGTAAGTCTGCAG
>NW_007427620.1:0-485 GCF_000475195.1 Diaphorina citri
TAGGATAAAAGAGATCATGGTTTTCCCTGCTTCCAATGTAGGTATGTATTTCCTTCAGGTTTAATAAAAAGCACCCCCCTGTCTAGAAATGCTATCTAATGATCTAATCAAACCAACTTTGATAATTCATAGATGACATCACGGAAGAACCTCCTGAACAAGAACCATCAGATACCTGTCTTGTCATAACGATTGCGGAGCGAAATCAACGCAACTTTATACAACAGCTGATCAATCTGCGTGACGAAGTTGATCGCAGGAGAACACAAGTTACACAAGAACTGGATGAGGAGAAAAAGAAAACGAAGAAAATCCACGGAAATTTGAAAGATCTGGAGAAGAAGAAACTCCGATACCAAGTGTGTTTCCGAAAGAAATTCGGGAACTTGCGGAAGGTGAAGAGGTTCAAGAGACAAATGCGACGGGAAATTGAGGTGTTGAAAGAAAATTCAGTACATCGCTTTGAGGAAATTGAAAACTGCCGG
>NW_007427621.1:0-485 GCF_000475195.1 Diaphorina citri
AATTTCTTATGGACCCTCTATAACGCCCTATAATTCGCGTCGAGTTACAATGCCAGTGATAAATCTCTTAATCCGCCTTAAATATTGAGGAATCGTTGGTAATTTTCAAACAAGGTGTATACTCCTTGCATGTTATTTAAGCCCGATTTTCCCCTGTGTATTCTGTGGACCCTCTATAACGCCCTATAATTCGCGCTGAGTTACAATGCCAGTGATAAATCTATTAATCCGCCTTAAATATTGAGGAATCGTTGGTAATTTTCAAACAAGGTGTACTCCTTGCATGTTATTTAAGCCCGATTTTCCCGCGTGTATTCTGTGGACCCTCTATAACGCCCTATAGGGTAAGTGTACCATTTATTCGCCCACCTGAAAAACGTACCATTTATTGGCCCACCTGTGCCATACCTACGCCACATAAGTCTGAACTGGACGAACTTTTTCAAGATCCAATTTCATCAAAAGAAAGGGCTTAAAGACTGCTA
>NW_007427622.1:0-485 GCF_000475195.1 Diaphorina citri
TATCGATATCAGTAAATAACCTCTAGGGAAACTTATTACAAAACAATTTAAATTGAACTTTATTCATGAGATAAATAGTTTCTTTATTGAAATAGAATAGAATAGAATATACCTTGTTTATACTGCCAGAATGAGACTGAAAAGTCCCTTTACTCCCGCAGTCTATTAAACAAGGTCTCATGTATTTGGTACAAAATAGGTGTATTTTTTATAAATTAAAACCTTGCTTAAATTAAAAAAAAAAGAAAAAAACCTATTTTGAACATCCTAGTTCGAACCTATTTTGATCCACCAAGTAGCAAAAGTAGGTAAAAAAATCTGTGATCATTATAGGTTACATTGGTAGTTCCCATTTAAATGCTGGATCAACACGAAAACACCAGAAAGTAACCCCTTGAAATAATTGCAATCGAAATACGAGTGCATGTTTTATTATTATTATTTTATTTTGGAATTCGAACCAGGGACCTTCTGCATGGCAAATG
>NW_007427623.1:0-485 GCF_000475195.1 Diaphorina citri
ATACTCCTGATCCCTGAGGCTAGGGGAATGGCCTGGACTATTGTTTGACTCCGGATAGTCAAACCCAGTCTGAGGATTGACAGCATCAAAATCCTTGTCCACATCCGTAGCTCGTCCATTCTGATTGGTGGAATCTAAGTCAGGGAGATCAAAGTAAGCATCGGCCAAGTCTCGACCCATCTTGTCCACAACCTCACGGAGCAGATTCTCAGTAAGGACACGATCATTCTGGATGGGATTAAATAGGAAGTGTCAATTAATATCTAACTTTACTAGAAGGTACCTATTTTGAGGTTACACACCTTACTATTGTGATGAAGGCACTTGTCCAGGTCTCAATTTAGGTCCACTGTAAAGCTCTTTATTATACTTATGTATTGTTGTCCGAGCGTCCTATCTACAGATCGTATTGATAAAAGGATAAAACCAATCTTAATGGTTAGCACAATGAACTTCGGACCCGGAGTTTGGTGGTTCGAATCCAA
>NW_007427624.1:0-485 GCF_000475195.1 Diaphorina citri
AGACGGATGTGATGAAGGTTTATTAAAAAATATAAAAATGATTATGAAACCCAGATAGCAGTGAAAAGGGTATTGTAAATTTTGTTGAAGTTCCAGACAGACTTTGAAAACATAATTCTTATGTAAAGTTGGAAAGATGGAAAGCCAAGTCAGTTCTCAGTTTTGTAGAGGTACATTAATTACATTGAAATGGGGGATTTGGATTTTCATTTTTCTAACCGAATCCATATGTATGGAGTCCAGTATGTAGGACTTTCAGTCCTATTCAAGGAGTATACCTGCCTTGGTGATGTAGTGGTCAAATTAGGAGGGCGTAGCGTAGGTTCAAGTCCTCTTGAGTTGGACTGGTGGGACCAAATCAGGACGGAGTGAGTTGGACTTGAGTCCAAGTCCAACAAATACTCAACATTGTCTGAGAATTTGACCAAAATAATGGTAGTAGCCAACTGCTGGGTTGAAGGGACTCTTTATTTAGATAGCACTCG
>NW_007427625.1:0-485 GCF_000475195.1 Diaphorina citri
CCCCCCCTCTCTCTCTCTCTCTCTCTCTCTCTCTCTCTCTCTCTCTCTCTCTCTCTCTCTCTCTCTCTCTCTCTTTCTACTTTGAAAATATTTTGTCCTCTGTATGGTATTCTCTATCTCTCTTCCTCTTCTTCTCCTTCTACTCCCCTCTCTCTCACTCAGTCTTCGTTTCCTCTATCCCTCTCTCACTCACTCTATTCCCCTCTCACTCACTCCTATGGTTATGTTGCAATAATTTTGCTCTCAGTACCTATAGCTAGGTATGTGTTGAAGTCAGAGAGAGAGAGAGAGAGCGCAATATAGAAGCAGGAGGAAGATATAAATTTGATGTGGGTGATTGGATGACGAGGACAGAAGATAGGGAGAGTGCATAAGATAGAGAGAGACAAAGTTATAGGGTATGAAACAGCCATAGCTCCATAACTCTATAGCCATAGATCTATAACTCTATAGCCATAGCTCCATAACTCTATAGCCATAGCTCC
>NW_007427626.1:0-485 GCF_000475195.1 Diaphorina citri
TAAGGTAGTAAGGAGCATTCTAAAATATGTTTTCCTAAAAAGAAAACCAAATTTTAGATCTTGTTTAATTTCCTCTTGTAAAACCAACAGATTTCGCAGCACCTCAGGGTGCTATTCTTGCGCCTCTCAAAAAACCCAAATTTCAGTCCGAAAATTTCGCCCCCCAGTCGTTGGTCAAACGGAGCACCTCTGTTTTGAGTGTAAGTGACCACTTGGCCATAGAGAACTGTTCTTTCTTTTCCACTGGACGTGGAAATATGAAGTTTTTTGACCCTCACACCTTTGACGAAATTCCTTTTTTGCTCCAAAATAATTTATGGTCATTGACTCATCACAATTATTGGTAATGTGAAAGAACCATCATCGCATCGATTAAAAATTGAATCTACAACTGAGAAACAACTATGTATCTTCGTTTCTGGCCGCGATCGCTCCCTGTATGTTGGATTTGTTAATCCATTCTGACAAGAACTAATGTATTCTTG
>NW_007427627.1:0-485 GCF_000475195.1 Diaphorina citri
TCCACTCGGAAAATTTTGTTTAGCCAAAACCAGTTGGCCTCAAAGCAATCACTCTAAAGCTGATTGAGAGGCCGACGATAAATGCCGACCCCATCTGAACATGGGAAAAGGCGAAGAAGAAGAACTACAAAAGGTTTTTCCTCTGACTTGTTCTTCTGTATATCTGCTGGAATTCAACCCCATCTGAACATGGGAAAAGGCGAAGAAGAAGAACTACAAAAGGTTTTTCCTCTGACTTGTTCTTCTGTATATCTGCTGGAATTCTAGCTTGTTCTTTGGTTACGAATACAATGCCTTGGTGAATTGCACTAGCTGAGACTATACCCACGTATATTTCATTCAAAAGTTGCACGATAGGTTTGCCTGGTTGGTCTGATGAGATCAAGTTAATATCTATCAAATTAGTTCCTACCACATTGTTTACAGTTAACTTTACAGTTTACACTGAACTTTCTCATAATTTTTTGCCTAATTTATCCGTATCA
>NW_007427628.1:0-485 GCF_000475195.1 Diaphorina citri
GGTCCAAATTTTCAAAATCGGGAAATGGTTGGAAATATCCGTTTTGGGATCCCCTGATGTCAAAAAAGTGGTTTTTAGTCCATGGTCTGTATGTACGTACGTACTACAGGTTTAAATGGGAAAAAGTGAAAAGTTGTATACAAAATATCTCAAGAACGGTTTGTCGTAAATCGATGAAATTCAGCATGATATCCCGGTATGATCCAAGGACGCGACTGTAACAATTTGATAAAAATCGGATCGTCACCCATCCAGATATCAACCAAAGTCAATGTTGCTTCGAATTTCGAAAAAAAATCGATTTTTTTCATACTTTATATGATTCCTCATTACACGGGGAGTATTTTAAAATGAAAAATTTTTGACCAAAAATTGGCTGCCGTAGTCGGCCGATTTTCGGACTTGGAAAATTTTTCAAAAAAAAAAATTCAGTTTTTGGACACTTTTAAATGATCCCTTATCACATGGGGAGTATTTTGAGTTAT
>NW_007427629.1:0-485 GCF_000475195.1 Diaphorina citri
GCAGTCTCTCAACGTCAATCCTCTTTCGAACATCCACATTTCTTACTCGATCTCTTCTCGTCTTCCCAATCATACTTCACAATGTAAACTGTCCTTAAAGATGTAGGCTGTGTTCAGATAAACCAATAGGAAGAGAGAATGAAAATGTTAACTAATGATTTCATTGGTTGATCATTTCTTGATCGCCGCGATCACATGAAAAAAATCGCTTTTTGAAAAGGGAAGAAAGGGGAAGGTGGCTAACTTCTCGAAAAATCAATAGACCAAAATTTGAAATTTGAGTAGTGTTTTTGTGATTAGGTAACAGGGGCTTTATTGATTTGATTTTAATTAATATTAAGCTATATTATTATAGATTTGTAAGTTTCAATTATATATGCTACATGACCAGTGTTTGCACCTTTGATTTTTTATTAATGTAAACCTTTGTGAGAACTGTCCACGAATCAAAATGCAGGGAAACAGACCTGTTGGAGTCAATGAAA
>NW_007427630.1:0-485 GCF_000475195.1 Diaphorina citri
TCTAGGGCAGTGCTTCTCAAAGTTGTCGCCACCGCAGCACACTTTTCATGACTCCTATCTTTCACCAAAAAGAAAAAATCTCGCGGTACACAGTTTGAGAAGCACTGTTCTAGGGTTACTTTGCTTTCGATCGAATAACCTCGATGGTATTGACGCGGTGGACTTGGGACCTGGAGGTTGGTGGTTCGAGTCCAAGTCACGTCATAAAAATTATCAAGGTAGAAAACAAGTGGACAAGATATCTGCAAAACGTGTCGGCAGCACAGGTCTCCTGTGACCTCAGAAGGTTCAGCTTTCCAATCAACAGTGGAGAGCAATAATTTTAGTGTGGGTTTCACCAACCTTCTTTTTAGCCACTAACAAACTGTTAGCTTAACAGCCTTGTCAAGCCAAATGGAACTTAACAAGCTGTTAGCTTAACAGGCCTTTTAAGGGCTGAACAAAATATTGGTGAAATCCAACCTTATTGTATGCTTAACAGGGTT
>NW_007427631.1:0-485 GCF_000475195.1 Diaphorina citri
TGGTACAGATAATTGGTACACGAATAAAAATTCCACATTGCTTACTCTTATATTTCGACTTAAAATTAATGAAGAAAGGTATTGAGAGTAAAGGACACATTGTCATCACGTCACGCGAGAAGGTCACTACCTCCCCTCACATGGAAGTGTGTTTATGACGTGAGGGGCGTTAACCATTTTTTAGGTTTACGTTTCCCCTCTTGCCATACTAAACCAAGCTCTGGACTTCGGTTTACGATAGAGTCGCCATTTATTTCTCGGTTAATGCGAACAGCTGATTTTTTTTTTAATCAGCTGATTATCCCCACTACGAGATTTTTACCCCCACTCTCTAAACTCTGGACTTCGGTTTACGATAGAGTCGTCATTTATTTCTCGGTTAATGCGAACAGCTGATTTTTTTTTTAATCAGCTGATTATCCCCACTACGAGATTTTTACCCCCACTCTCTAAATTTCGGTTTACGGTTAAGTGTTAAATAAAAT
>NW_007427632.1:0-485 GCF_000475195.1 Diaphorina citri
CAGTACTGAATAGAAAGCTAAACCCCCGTCACTTTAGAATTTTTCTGGACTTCAATGCCGCAAACTTACGCAGAAAAGGTAAGATGACTTTTATATTTACCTACTTTCATATTTTCTTCGCCACGTCCTCTTCCTCTTTCTTCTTCTCCTTCACCTCCTCCTTCTCCTCCTACTACTCCTCCTCTTTCTTCTTCTCCTCCTCCACCTACTTCGCTTTCTTCTTCTCCTCCATCTCCTTCGCTTTCTCCTTGTTCTTTTCTTTGTCCACATCAACAAAAGAACTACAATTGTACAAAGCTTGAAGGGTGCAACAATGAATCACTGTGGAATGAAATTCTCATGAATAGGTCAACTTTCTTTTGCACCTTCTTTTGTTAGTTCTGAGAAGAAAATTTCATACCTATAGGTACAATACAATATTATGTACATTGTACTTGAAAATAAAATAGGTAGTAATAATTATTATTATTCTGCGGTCATAATGT
>NW_007427633.1:0-485 GCF_000475195.1 Diaphorina citri
CCTTCACTCCTTAAGGAGAAGAACTGGAGAAAAGATGATGGTGATGAGAAAAAAGAGGATGGTGATGAGAGAAAGAAGAAGATGACAGAAGAAAAGAGGATGGTGATTGAGAGAAAGAAGAAGATGACAGAAGAAAAGAGGATGGTGATTGGGAGAAAAGATGATGGTGATAAGAAAAAAGAGGACTGCGATGAGAGAAAAGTCATCTTCTTTGACAATGACGGTAGAAAAGAGGAAGGTGATGAAATAAAAGGAAAATGGGAAGTAGGAAGAGATGGATCGATGGGGGAAGTCAAAAGCTAGTTCAAGCGAACGCCGGGATATCAATAGAGAACAAACAAAGAAAGCTGTGAACGAATTGGAAGAACAAAGAAAAGAAAATATAGGAAAGATAAAGAACGAAGTCGGAATTGAAAGTGGGAATGGATCATTTGAATATGGCAGTGGTGAATGGAGTAGGAGGGGGTGAGGGGATCAAAAGCTAT
>NW_007427634.1:0-485 GCF_000475195.1 Diaphorina citri
TTCCCATTTAGGTGCTGGGTCAACACGAGAACACCAGAAAGTAACCCGTTGAAATATTTGCAATCGAAAAAGCTATTTTCAAGACATACTTCATTTACTATAATCTCTACCGAGGCAGACCTAGAGCAAGCTATTTTCAAGACATCCAGGTGCAAATGGCCTGCTCATCCTATCAACAACTCAAGGAAGCAGCAAGGGACAGACACATTTGGCTATACTATATACAACGACAAGGCGCTGCCTTTAGAAGCTGATTGATGAATCCCTACCGGTAATGGGTTATGAACTTCTTTGGATAATGTTAAAGGGCAAACCAAAGAGTACCTACCTAGTTGTGGGTCTATTCCAGTATTCATGGTTGGTAAGTGCCTGTATCGAGACCTCCCCGTTAGATTTCAATATTGAGTTTAATGGAGCAGTTGCAAATGGGTAAAAATTATAAATAAATGGTCGATTCCTATGTAAAAAGTTGGGGAAAATCCAAA
>NW_007427635.1:0-485 GCF_000475195.1 Diaphorina citri
GACAAAAAACTCAGAACATACATTTTTCTTATAAATGGTATACCCACCCGTATAAGCAGAGCTTGTGCCACGGATGGGTGATAAGGTGAAATGAGATTTTAGATTTCAGTTATTTATTGTTTGTATAGTTAAGTATTTTTATTTTTAACGTTAGTTCTTTGTACATAATTATTGCTTACAAATTAGTAAGAGCAATGAACAATAATAAATACCTGCGTTAGTAGGTCTCAGATGTTTGAGGCATTTTTGTTTGAATTATGAGTGCCATTGTTTTTATTTCGTAGCAAATCATTGTTTTTATGTTTGTGGTCTGTGTCGTAGTATGCCTCAAGACAATACCAGGGCGGAACTCCGAAACAGGATGACATCAGAAAGTAACCGATTGAAAGATTTGGCATCGAAAAATATAAGGTCTGTTTTTCATTCCGACGTGGGTGCGATGCGAACCTGACGCGTGTTTTTCATTCCACTTCCCCTACTTTAGC
>NW_007427636.1:0-485 GCF_000475195.1 Diaphorina citri
CTTCTTCTCCTCCTTCGTTTTCTCCTTTTTTTCTCGTAATTCTCCATGTTCCATCATTTGCGCTTAGCGCTTACGTAATTAGCGCCAAAGCGTCAAGATTTTGCGTTTCTCCAGAGATCCCTCTATGTCTGTAAAAAAATATACATCCTGAAAGAGAGAGAAGAGAGAGAGAGAGAGAGGGAGAGAGAGAGAGAAAGAGAGAGAGGAAAATAAACAGAGTGTTATACTAACACCATTGTGATTCTAATTATCATGGGCAGCCCCTCTTCTCTCTTCCCTCTCTCTGTCTTTCTCCCCCTTCTCTCTCTCTCTCTATTCTTCATCCTCCTCCTCCTCCTCCTCCTCCCCTTCTTCTCCTTTTTCCTCTCTTTTTTCCTTCTCCTCCTCTTTCTGTTCCTCCTCCTCTTTCTCCTTCTTCTCCTCTTCCTCCTGTCTCAAAGATTACGATGAGCCTGTCTCCAGGGGAATTACCGAGGCCTTTTTTT
>NW_007427637.1:0-485 GCF_000475195.1 Diaphorina citri
TCTCCTTGCTAAATTTCTTTCCTGAAAGTTCGGGAAAATTATAACCCTTTTAGACTTCGATTTCATTGGGTATCAAACCGGAAAGAAATTTGGACCAGATTTCATGTGAAATCGTGTAAAAACTTGAAATTCGTCCCTCTTTATCAGTATTTTAATTTTGTTTGAAACTATTGTTTTCTTATTTTCATTTTGTCTAAGTATTTCGTTTCTTCAGTATTAGTTTTAGTCAACTTTTAAGTCCGGGTCAGTCAGTTTTTTAAGAGTCAGTTTAAAAATATCATTTTACAGTCTGTTTTTATTATTATTTTTTAAGAAACATCATTTTGGCGCGAAACTTAAAAAAGAAAGAAAAAAATTAATAGCTCAACCCTAAAGGGGATTTAGTTAAAAATCGCCGGAACGGAAGGTGTAAAGTGTTGCCCATTGACTACACATGTACCCTTTAAAAAGGAAGAAGAAAAAAAAAAAAAAAAAAAAAAAAAAAA
>NW_007427638.1:0-485 GCF_000475195.1 Diaphorina citri
CATATAACAGCTAGTGGAGTATATGGAGTCTCTAGGGCCTAGATAATACAGATCTCATCATAACGCTGTACGAACGTTAGTCAGAAAGTGTCAGGTGTAGTAAGGTACCTATAAACACTGAAACACACTGAAAAATTGTAGTAGGGTACGTTTTAAACACTTTAAAAAAGAAGGACGGTAAGAGCTAGAGACTTGAAATTTGGTATTTAGTCCACAAATGTGTAGCAGTGATGCGACACGAAACTTTTGGTTAAGATAGGTGCAACGGTTGGCGGCATTTTGGCCGTCGTGTGATGTTCACATCAGATTTGTCTTACTTCACCTCCTACAACCGACAGCCTTTTTCAATCTGTCTAAATAAATTATAAACGTTTTCGAGACCTTCCCCTCTTCTTTTGTTCTCCCTCTTCCCCCTCTTCCTCTCCCTTCCTCTCTTCCTTCTTCTGCCCTTGTTTCTCTCTTTTGTTTCGCTCTTATCTCGCTTT
>NW_007427639.1:0-485 GCF_000475195.1 Diaphorina citri
AGGAACAGTTTCCAAGACAAATCTTAGTATCTTAGATAGAGAGGAGAACCCAGAAAGACGAGACGTTAGGTAGCCAATATTTTCTGAAGGTATAACTCTCGCACACTTAAATCAAGAACAAAATGTTAACAAAGGAACAAAAATCCTTGACTTCCTCGACCTTTAGAGCCTGTTCACACTTGTCGTGGGTTTCATCCGATTTTTCCCCGAATGTCCTGTAGGCAATGTAATTTAAATATGAGAGTGTTCCCACTACACATGACACGATTTTTTCCCCGAACGACACGTGCGAACGGGCTTTTATTCTCTTTCCTTTCAGGAAGACAAAAATAATGCTCCTCCCTTGACCACCTTCCTTCCCCAGTAAAATCATCTAGTCCCATGCAGACCCCAGTACCACCCCTGATATACTGAATCAGCTACCGTGACAAAGTAAAAGCGTTCTACCGAAACCTTACAGCTTGGATATTACTCATTATCGTCTG
>NW_007427640.1:0-306 GCF_000475195.1 Diaphorina citri
GTTGGGAGGAACAGGGGCTCTTACCTTTGCCGGCGTCAGCTAGCTGTACGCGTAGTTTAGGAGCGGCCGGTACCATCTCATACATAGCGCCTACTACGTTAGATACACAAGGAGTAGGAGGAACAGGGGCTCTTACCTTTGCCGGCATCAGCTAGCTGTACGCGTAATTTAGGAGCGGCCGGTACCATCTCATACATAGCGCCTACTACGTTAGATACACTAGGATTGGGAGGAACAGGGGCTCTTACCTTTGCCGGCATCAGCCAGCTGTACGCGTAGTTTAGGAGCGGCCGGTACCATCTCATA
>NW_007427641.1:0-485 GCF_000475195.1 Diaphorina citri
TGTCGATTATGTTGATGGTACTCTGGTGTACGGTTTCTCCTTAACCTCGCTGTACCTATACATAGTAATATTCTTTTCTAATATTATCTTCGCTTAAGCTTTTTTACAATCGAGATATTAGGAGAACTTTTATAATCCATGTATTTTTTTTGTTTTACCAACATAAATCTTGATTAATTCTGGTTAGCTTTTTGCTCCGAAACGGTCAGGTGAAACGGATACCACGAACTTTTACCATCATCCTAATCCTATCACAGTGCAATAGTCCTAAACTAAAATGGACGAGGCACATCAGGGATCAGGAAGAGACCGCCTTAACATAATAATAATAATCCTATCAGTTTTCATGAGTTCCACCTCTATTCCAATTTTTGTGTCTAGACCATTACTACTGTTCATGTTTAGCCATTGGTACCTCACAAACACTAAAACCATAATCGTAATTAAAATGAATTTTTCACTTCCATCTCATGATCCTGTACCCG
>NW_007427642.1:0-485 GCF_000475195.1 Diaphorina citri
TCATCAAAAATATCTAGCAACCCTCTGAGCCTCTCTTGAATTGGCACGCTCCCCCTTTTTGATTATTTAAATCACAATAAAGAAGGATATCTTGAGAGTAATTGAAAGAAAGGTGAAAGGTGCTTGGATGAATATAATTAGCATGAAGAAATTAGAAGGGTGATTCGAAGGGTATGTTCTTTCTTGGTTCCTGATTTACAAAATCCTTTTTTGTCAAGACAGCATCTCTGTCTTTTTTACTACCTATCGAAGATAATAAAACGGGAAGAAAAAGAATGGAGAGGGGAGAAGAGAAGGATTTACAGTTTGAAAGGAATTATCCGGTTATTTGAAACGAGGATCGTTTCCGCTTTTTACTACCGCTATGATTTTCAAGACTTCTACAACTAAAAGATTCAAAAGAACCATTTTCCAATGGGGCCCAAAAATTACACTACATCAAGCGTGGGTACTACCCACTAACCAGGTAGATATTACCTACATGA
>NW_007427643.1:0-485 GCF_000475195.1 Diaphorina citri
TTGTTTCTATCTTTGATGAAATAAGATTCAATAAGACCTATAGAAAATACATCCGAACAAGAACACACTCCATCCACGATCCACGTAGCTTACCTATGTGTTACATTCCCATTGTGTTAACTTCATAGTCAGTAGGTATGAACACACGTTCTATATTGTTTATTATGATTATTACATTTTGATTTATTTTCTCAAATTGCTCTTGGCATCAATGGCATGTCCGTGTGAAGTGCTATTATATTACCTATGATATGTTCTCTTTACGACTTTGAATGTTACGATCAGTAAGTTCTCTGGAACTCTGTGTCTTTACTGTCTATTCTACGTGCTTTTTTATTACTTTGAATACAACATTAAGTTCACTTGTTATAATCTAGAAAAAAAAATCTGGTGTGAACATCACACGACTTTCTATTACATTAAACTTCTCAACTGTAAGTCGGACAGTTTTAAAAGTTTCACCATTCGATTCGGCGTGAAAAATC
>NW_007427644.1:0-485 GCF_000475195.1 Diaphorina citri
CAGTACTGCTACCTCTTGTAACGCTGTCAAACTTTCTTGACTTGGCGGGGCAGAGCGCTACCGCGCTTCGTCACAACCAGCGGCGGCAGGACGTTGAATGCACCAGTTCTCAAGGATCACTGAAGATAAGCAACGTTGCGCGTGGTTAGCATCCGAATACCTTCTCGGAAAAAAAAAAATGTTCTCTCAAAAACACCAATACCTATTGTCGTACTGAAACACGGGGCAAACTGCTACCAAAGAAGTTCAAATGCCATGGCGCCATACTATTTTGCCATGTTTTGAAAAAAATAAATGCCATATTTTCCCAAAATAAGTGCCATATTGCCATGTTTTTTAGTGCCATATTTTGGAAAAACAAGTGCCGTATTCTGAACTTCTCTGATTACTTTTCAAGATCAAGTTGAGATCATTGTATTGTTTGATCTCAGCAACATATTCTTGCTCTTAATTATCTAATCTCGTTTATTAATTTACTGCTCTAC
>NW_007427645.1:0-485 GCF_000475195.1 Diaphorina citri
TCAGCACTACGCGATGCGGCGTTATTCATAATTTGAGTTGAAGTTGTAGTTGTAAATAATTTTAGTTGTAGTTGTAGTGCGCCTTATGTGACCATGGTCTGCGTGTTTTGAATTCACAATGAATTCAGAATGAATTGGAAATTTTTGAATAAGTCCTCAGAAAATGACTTGAGCAGTGTCTACACTATGGTCGAAAGAAGTCCACACCATACGTACATACATGGGTATTTCCACCTAAATCCTTCGACCTTAACCTACTTCATAGAGGTTTCAGGTGGTTGTCGACTGACTTTAGTCGACTGTTGTCGCACCTCTATGGCGCAGTCAAAATTCGCACAGGGAGTACTTACCTTGTATACCAGCAGAATGAAGCAGAGTTATGAGTTAATGAAGAAGTAACATTTATGATTTCATTATCACGATGATAAGGGGGTGTACAGTGCACCCTCTTCAAAATATCTCTCAATATTGAATCTTAATTGAAT
>NW_007427646.1:0-485 GCF_000475195.1 Diaphorina citri
GGGGGATAAGAATGTTTTACCGCCGTTTTTATTTCGTAGCAATGTTCCATTGCCTCTCATCATGGGCGAGAAGAGACACAATACTCCTCCTTTAGGTGCTGGGCCAGCACAGGAACACTTTTATTACATAGGAAGCCGAATAGAAAATCGAAAATTGCATGGCCACGGATTCGATTCCCGCCCGGGGCGGATTTTATCCTGAAGGGATAAGGTTCGTTCTCGGAAAGACTGGCTTTCTCCTATCCTGTCTTCCTTCTCTCTTCAATTTCGGGACGATGAGGCCTTAGCAGTTACAGTTTCCTCTATCAAACCTCTAAAAAAAAAGTATGTAAAGCGAAAGGGAATCTCACATTGAAAGGGAATCACACATTGAATATAAAAAACCGGTTCACATTCCTTATTTTGACAAAAAGTGATAATAAAATGAGTTTTTGAGGACCAAAAAAATACTCATTTGAAAATACACCGTATGTCATGATGTTGAA
>NW_007427647.1:0-485 GCF_000475195.1 Diaphorina citri
TTTATAGAAAGAAAAAGAAAGAAATAATATTAGTGATGATAAAAAAGGACATACACTCAAAATATCAGGAATGGAAAGGTATGCATTTAAGAAGTTAGGAGTATTCGTAGAGGGAATCTCACACCCTTCACTATACAGACACACGAGAGGTAATGACGAGTTTACCTCTCATTCTGTGAATGTATGGAAGCAAGCAACTAGGATCTAAAAGCCTAGAACTTTACCAGGTTCCCTCAATCAACTCCTTATTTTAAGTAAGTAAATGCAGTTTCTTTGTGCTATTATGTCACAACTTTGGTGCTCACTGCAGCATTGTAGGATTTTTCCCAATATCTCAATAATGCCAACATCCAATGTTTACCTACCATGCTGGCACCGGTCGCTATGCGCATTTACATGTCATAGCCACTCATTTTCCTTACGAGGCTGAGTGGGCCCCGCAACAGCCAGTCACGGAATCAATCATTTGCATGATGCAAATTTCT
>NW_007427648.1:0-485 GCF_000475195.1 Diaphorina citri
ACCCCAGAGCAAGGTAAGATTCGTCAGAAAATATACCTATTGAAAAGAACGAATAAGTTTCAACTCGACGATTTTTCTTAAAGTGTACCTAAATCTGTTTCTGCCCAAGTAACCATCCGTGGCACAAGCTCTGCTTATAAATACAGATGGGTAGAACATTTATATTAAAAAAATGTAGGTATGTTCTGAGAGTTTTTTCGATAAAAAATAAATGGAAACTTGATTAAAAACCAAAATTAGATTCTATCCGGGTAGAACCCAGATAAAATCCGGCATGATAGTCGGATAATTCGATCTTGTACCCGGATTATATCCCGATTCTACCCGGGTAGAAACAAGCATATCGTACTAACCGTTCATTCCGTTCAGGAGGAGGAGATAACAATTTTCATTGACGTTCATTTTTTTCAGGCTCTCTATCATCCCTGAAGGGCGCTCTCGTACCTCCCAATGCTAAGGAACCCCGTGGTCAATTCATTTGGTAT
>NW_007427649.1:0-485 GCF_000475195.1 Diaphorina citri
CTGTGTAAGTAATGTCCTTTGTCTCACCATTGTCCATGGTAGGTTAGGTTAGGAAGAACTAAAATCCCCACAATTTTGACAATTAACTCTCTGGAAAATTCCTTTTATCTATTATTCATAAATGAAGCGAAAGGTACTCTATAACTAAATCTGTAGGTGATTCAGTGAATAAATCAAATGTATTCTACAAATTTTGTCTTGACGTAGGTACCAAAATGTGTCACATCCGATAATTTTCTCTCAATCTTGTTGGAAACAAAGACTTTGTTATCAGTTGAGGCTAGGTTTCAGATAATGAGATAAGATGATACCTAGCTTATTTCCATCTTGGGCCTGAGATCATCTGGAGTGAAGCTTTTTTTTTTTGATTAGTCATACTATAGTCATGGGTTATTTTGCCTGTTTCAATTTGGTAGTTGTGCATAAGGCGCGTCAATGGGACATTACAAAAATCCTTTTATAAGAGGGAAGATACTTGCTTAAGG
>NW_007427650.1:0-485 GCF_000475195.1 Diaphorina citri
AAAAAAAAAATACAGTTAAAACACCAGGATAAAACTTAAAAAATAAATTTCGTATTTTTTCAAACAACAAGACGGAAAACCTTGCCTTATGTTAGACCGGTTATTTGAGACTAAAAATGTAAAATCAGTAAAATATAAACCAGAGAGTCACTGGGTCTGACATGTGTATTGTGTAGATACTGAGACGCTAGACTCTACTAACCTGGCACCAATCAGTAGAATACCGTTGTACAATGAGTAGGTAAACAGTGGTTATCAAACTGAAAGTAAGCCAGCCTGTATCGTATTCGATTATGTGACTTTTTTTGGCCGAATCTACTAACCTGGCACCAATCAGTAAAATACCGTTGTACAATGAGCAGGTAAAACAGTGGTTATCAAACTGAAAGTAAGCCAGCCTGTATCGCATTCGATTATGTGACTTTTTTTGGCCGAACCAATCCGATTCCACTTTGGACGCAAACACTTGCTCCATTCCCGCCCGG
>NW_007427651.1:0-485 GCF_000475195.1 Diaphorina citri
TACCCCTAATTGTGTTCGCACCAGATTTTACTTTTTTTCTTTATTTAGGTAAGTTTGTACAATTCCCAAAAAGCTTCGCGGGCCACGAAAATGGTCTGGCGGGGCACATGTGGCCCGCGGGCCGCTAGTTGGAAACCCCTGCACTAGGACGAGAAGTAGAGACTCGAAAATAATAATGGAGTAATAATGATTACATTATATCGTGAGAAACGTTACTGTCAGTGTCAAAGAGAAAGGGGTCCCTGAGGGAACTGTCAGTGAAACTAAAACTATGTAACTAGGGAGAAAATAGAAGAATAAATAGAAGACATACTGAATATACTCAATGAACTACATAGTTCAGTACCTACCTACCTACCTACTTACTGTTATTGGTTATTAGACAACATTGATAAACAAAAACAACCGACAGAAACTTGACAGAGTCATACAACTCATTGTTTTCCTCCAAAATGTGAACAAATTCCCCAAAAACATAGATAAAG
>NW_007427652.1:0-485 GCF_000475195.1 Diaphorina citri
TCACATATCCACCCAACTTTTTTAATTACATTTGAAATCTGTTCCCTCTCTCGCTCGCTCTCTTTCCCTCTCTCTCTCTCACCCTCTTCCTCTCTCTTCCTCTGTTGTTGTTGTTGTTGTAGCGGCTTTAGCTTTCGCCGAATGGTGATGGCAGATAAAAGAGAAGGTATCTTTTTGTATCTCTCTCTCTCTCTTTCTCTCCCTCTCTCTCTCTCTCTCACTCTCTCTCGCTCTCTTTCTGTCCTCTCTTTCTCTCCCTCTCTCTCCCTCTCGCTCTCTTTCTGTCCTCTTCCCCTCTCTGTCTCTCCCCCTCTCTCTTCCTTTCTCTCTCTCTCTCTCTAACTCTAACTCAAGATGAACAATATACCACCAAGGCCAAGGGTTCTTTACATTGGCAACAAATTTTGCATACAATAGATCAGTTGCGCTTACTTGTGTGATGTTTCAAAGTCATAGAGCAGGAAAAATGAGGACCAACGGAATTT
>NW_007427653.1:0-485 GCF_000475195.1 Diaphorina citri
AAACTTTAAAGAGGCGATAAAATAATTATTTTATAAAACTTACACCTATTTTGTACCAAATACATAAGACCTTGTTTAGACTGCGAGAGTAAAGGGATTTTTCACAGTCTTATTTTGGTAGTATAAAAGCAACAAAACTCGGTTACCTACGATAGGAACTTGTTTCTTTATTACTTGGCGTTTACCATTTAAGTCCGCGCTAATCCGAAGTAAATATAAGACGAGCATGCATCTGAGGATGTTATTGTCCATATGGAAAACACAATGGCCATACAAAATGTTGTATACAATATGATGTAAAGCATAAAATTTGTTGTAAGAATGACGCTAAGACACAAATCTGCTATTAAGAATGTGAGAATCAATTACGATAATATGAAATGTTATGAGAATTTCGTTATAATCTCCTCGTCCAATCTGTGGCTATCAGATTTTAGCCTTCTGAATCTTCTGGCAAACTGTACATTGGATCTCTTCGGAATATT
>NW_007427654.1:0-485 GCF_000475195.1 Diaphorina citri
GGGTGTCTCTCTCTCTCTCTCTCTCTCTCTCTCTCTCTCTCTCTCTCTCTCTCTCTCTCTCTCTCTCTCTTTTCTAGCGAAGTGGCTCAACATAAGAGTTATTTAACATACAGAATACCCAGAAACCTTACTTCGCTATTTTGGTTTTGGATTTGATGTTTCACCTATTTCTTTCTAATTATTTTGACCATGAGTATCAACATAGATTACCGAAATCCTAAAATAGTAAATTTCCAAACATTTTCGAATCTGTATTGAAGGTTAAAGGAATTTTCTACATAAATTATCTCGCTATGTTTTCACCACTGAATGTGGTTTTTGTTAATATGCGATTTTGCACCTACTTGTAGATATTTTTGCTTCAAATTTCCAACTGGGGAGCCAATGGTTTTCACACATCTAGTGTATTTACGTGCTACCTTTGTATTGCGAGGTGCTCCAGCCATTCAGGAATGTCAATTTTCAACTTGTTTGTCTATTTCGGG
>NW_007427655.1:0-485 GCF_000475195.1 Diaphorina citri
GCAGAAGGGGCAGATGGCTGTAAATCAGCAGAAGGCTCAGGAACTACAGATTCCTGAAAAATCTCAACACAAAAAAAACAAATAGTGTAAATATTGTGTATGTACCAAGACCCGATGTGCACGTGTGTGCACAAAGTTTGAAGGGATTTTCCTGTGACAAAGAAATGAAAAAAATACTAACAAAATGTTAAAACTTGATGATAAACACTCCAAATACACAATTTAATAATTGACTGGTGAAATCTAATAGTGATAATTAAGAAAATCAGAAAAACTTACCTTGACATTCAAGACACCCGACTCTGCCCTCTTCTTTCACCAAAATCTCAGCAACAAGAGAAAATTTCAAAATGTAAATAAAACTACAAGATTGTCAAGAGTGCACTCTAGTGAGTAAAATCAAAACATTTTTATTAGCTATTTTTTCTCTGTGCTAATTTAAGCGCCAAAGTTAAAATTTCAAAATAGCACAGGTGTGTACATTG
>NW_007427656.1:0-485 GCF_000475195.1 Diaphorina citri
TCGCCCAGGTTGGGAAACACTGACCTAGACCATGTCATGTTGTATTTATATAGTTTGTTCGGTAGTCAATTTCCCTTGCTAAAGAAATAGCACAGGTTGAGTGCGAAGGGCATCCACTCGTAAATTTTTTGGAGCCAAAACCAAATGTCAACCCAAAGTAATCATCCTAGGGCTGATTGAAAGGCTGACAAAAAAAACTCCCCCCCTAAATACAGCCCTGGAAGACAGGATAGGAGAAAGCCAGCCGTTCCAAGAACGAACCGATAAGGTTTAGGATAAAATTAAAACATAGAACTTACTGCTTTTCATTCAATAATCGTCTATGTCTAATCGTTAGATTTTATCGTTTGTTTTTATTACGCGAGTATACAACTACATATTCACCGTAACTATTGAACCCCTTGGCTGTATGGGGCACAACCAAATGACAATTTTTTTCGAGGTAGAGTCCTATTCCGATGTAAAAGTACCCAAAAAGTGCATTG
>NW_007427657.1:0-485 GCF_000475195.1 Diaphorina citri
GACTTTGAATGTCATTTGCCCCTTTTAAATGTTTTATTTTTTAAATAACACAGGAATAAGGTATAAACAGGGTGGTATAAATAGATAATGGTATAAGAAAAGGAAAGTTAAATATACAATGATAAGGAATAAGAAAAGGGATAACAAGATTAGAGGGAGGGGGGGGGAAGTTAATATAAAGGGAGATAATAAAATTGAGCTTTAGGGTATAAAGTCACTCATTTCAATATTGAGTTCAATATAATTATGTTTGTTGTTGTTTACAAATGTCAGTTATGTCGGGACTTTGAAAATTTTCAAAATTAGGCCATTTTCCTCAATTATGTAATTTGTTGTTAAATAAATATGCATCAGTACATCAATATTGTGATTTCAACTCTAAGTAATTTGACAAAGAGGTATATTACCACCTGCCTCGGTGGTGTAGTGGTCAAGGCGCTCGCCTGGTAAACAGAAGGGCGTGGGTTCAATCCCAGCCGAGGTAT
>NW_007427658.1:0-485 GCF_000475195.1 Diaphorina citri
AAGTGAATATACCAGACGCTAGACCGTACTCTGTACTGTTAGCACGCTTGATGACTGCATCAACATCACTGGAAAACATAAAAAGATTAGTCAGGGGAAGAAAAAAGTAATAAAAGTGCTTATTTTTAAATTTAGGCGACCTTCTTTCTTTTTATTTACTGAATTTGGGTGAGAAGAGACACAATACTTCCCACTTAGGTGCTGGGTCAACACGAGAACACCAGAAAGTAATCCGTTGAAATATTTGCAATCGAAAAATGAGTACAATTTTTTGTCGATGGTGGGGATCGAACCCGGAACCTTCTGCATGGCAAGCAAGCGCAATGGATAGGCATGGACGTAAAAGAATGTGCCTTGAAGTCATGCGAAAGCGGTAACGAGGTACATCCCCCCCCAAGAGAAAAAATATCAATAAAGAATAACTCACATGCCTTCAGGCACACTCCATTTGTCAAGGGTTTAGGTATTACCTTGCCCTTGGGATC
>NW_007427659.1:0-485 GCF_000475195.1 Diaphorina citri
TTATACATAATTATTTTTCATCAGCTCTGTTTTACAAGGGAACTCCTTTTTCCACACTTTTCCCTGTTGAAGGAATAACATACGAGTACATTAATACTGTTGAAACTTCAGCATAAATAATTTAATGTGAGCTTATTACATAAACAACGATATTTTCCCCCCTTTAACTTTGGCATGAGAGGCAAACTTTAGAACTGGAACTGGTAGTTATACAAGGTTCTATGTCACCTTATTTTTCGCTGGGATTTCTCTAAAATCAGCTCCTAAATCGTTCTTTAAGTGTTTGATTCAAGAAGAAACTCTTGTGACTGTCTGACTGTAATATTGGAACTGTACCTATTAATGAACTGAAATCAATAATCTTCAAATCATGATGGCCAAAATCATAGCCAATACATATATACAACAAAAGCCAGCAACACGTGATGTCCCAGTAGAGAAAGTTAGACACAACAGTCCAACTTACCATGATGTAGCACAACAAA
>NW_007427660.1:0-485 GCF_000475195.1 Diaphorina citri
GGCCGTACACCAGCCCAAGGCTAAAAACAGGGTAGAGGGGAGAGAAAAGATCATCGAGATTTTCGCCCTCAGCTCAATACGGTTTGAACTTCCCTTTGTCGTCCCTTCCCTCCATAGGAAATCCGAGATGGCGTCATGGCGCGCCATCGGAATCTGTTCCGTTTCCAAAAGGAAAATACAACTTGGGTATTAGTCTATTTTACTTTCTTCTGGTTCTAGAATAGAATATACCCTGTTTAGTGTTTACACTGCTAGAATGAGACTGAAAAGTCCCTTTACTCCCGCAGTCTAAACAAGGTCCCATGTATTTGGTACAAAATAGGTGCAATTTTTTATAAATAATGAAAACCTTGCTTAAATTCTAAAAAAAGAAAAAAAAATACAACTCTAGGCCCTCTTTATAAATTAAAACCTTGCTTAAATTCTAAAAAAAGAAAAAAAAATACAACTCTAGGCCCTCTTCAGGAGCCTACGGAAAATGAGGC
>NW_007427661.1:0-485 GCF_000475195.1 Diaphorina citri
GTAGAAAGTAAAACAGTTAAAATGAGAAATGAGATGTTGGAAAATCTCAACTTGGAAAATCTTTTGTAACTTCAACTTGGAAAATCTTTTGTAACTTCAACTTGGATCGGAAACTTATTTAACTTTTCATAACCTCACAAATAATTGAAATGATAGAAAATTTCCCGTTTCCCCCCAAAGTCAAAAAAATCCCACGCGAGACGAAAATTCCCTGACAAATGAGCTCCCCATTCACAAGTGAGTTGGGTTTTGAAATCTCGCAGCCTAGTTAGCTTGGAGTAGTGATGGGACTCGAGTGAGATTTTTCAACTCGATTATTTTCTACTCGATTATTTTCCAACTCGAGTTGTAACTCGAGTGGAAATTAATCGAGTTGAATCCTGGAAATTACACCGTGCCGATTTCTCACTTGAGGGTGTGTTTATGAACAGGGCTGAGATGAGCTCGGACGACGTGAGATAGCTGTCCCGGCGGCAATTTTTAAA
>NW_007427662.1:0-485 GCF_000475195.1 Diaphorina citri
GGGAAGAGGAGAGAAATGTCTAATTGAATTTCTACATTGCTCCCTTTTCATCTCTCCCTCCCTCCCTCTCTCCCTCAGAATGTGTGTTCAGAATATTTCCCTGATTATAAAATATTGGAAGTTAAGTTCGATAAGGAAAAGAAAGAGGAAAGGAAAGATGGAGGGAAAGAGGAAAAATAATATGAACATTTTAAAATACAAACTAAGCATAAATAATTAAAAAATGACAATTATTATCACAACAATTTTGCCCCCATTTAGCACAGAATACATATTTTTGTATGTATTCTATGAATGGGGGTACATCCCAACAAAAACAGGAGATTTTTTTTAAAAAGCATGAACCTGAAGTTTGTCATTATACAGTCTACACTACACATTCACATATCCTGGGGGGATGAAGGTTAACACAACAAGCTGGGTCCGTCCCTCCGGGATTTTTTTAGCCCGTAGTTTATTTGATCGTGGTTAAAGAATACCTATGT
>NW_007427663.1:0-485 GCF_000475195.1 Diaphorina citri
TGAAATCCAGATCAACACGAGATATCATTACATTGTTTGTCTCATTCAGCTTCACATTAACATGAATATTGTTTATCCGATAGGAATACATGGCGGAAGGTATTCCAGTAGATCTGATCGAATATACTGACAACAGACCAGTCCTAGATCTCCTCCTATCCAGACCCATGGGACTATTAGCCTTGCTAGATGAAGAGAGTCGATTCACTAGATCCACGGACAGAACACTAATAGGTGAGTTGAGCTTTCCTCGAGGTATAAGAGATCTTTTAGACTAGAATGTGGAAATTCTGCAAAAATATTGGGATCAAGTGGATTGGAACACAGCACATACCTTCAGGCACACTCCACTTGTCAAGGGTCTAGGCTTACCTTGCCATTGGGATCAATTTAATTTGAAGAAACCATTTACCTACTGATGAAAATTCGTTTTGAAACAATAATTACCTAGTTCAAAAAAAAAAAAAAAAAAAAAAAAAAAAAAA
>NW_007427664.1:0-485 GCF_000475195.1 Diaphorina citri
TCTGTTTTCCTTCTCTCTTTAACCAATTCGACCTCTAATCCTGACTTGTTTTTCTTTAAATTGTTATCTCTTGTTGTTTCTTCTTTCTTTCTCTCTACGTCCTTCTGTCTGTCTCTCTCTCCTTCTGTCTCTCTCTCTTTCTGTTTATCTCCCTTTTATCCATTTTGTCTCCCAAATCAATTCATCTTCTAATCCTAGATTTTCTTCAGTTATTTCACTTTTCGGACCTCTCTCTTCCTCCCTCTTTCTCTCTCTCCCTCTCTTTTTCTCTCTTCTTCAATTTTTCTTACGAGTTCTCTCTCTCTCTATGTCTCTTTATTTCTCTCTCTCTTTCTTTCTCTCCCCCCCTCTCTCCCTCCCTCTATATATATACTACTAATACCTTGTCGTCTTAACTGTTGCTATCTCCGTTGGATACTTTAAACCTCTTTGACTTACTCTAGGAGAGAGAGAGAGAGAGAGAGAGAGAGAGAGAGAGAGAGAGA
>NW_007427665.1:0-485 GCF_000475195.1 Diaphorina citri
TTGCAACGACTATGAGAAACAAATACAATGGGAGAGAAACCATAAGCCTCAACCCAATAGGTAAGTAAACCAACGCTTTCTTTCTTCCTTTCCGCCTGGATGAATGCCTCTGTAACTTTGTGAAGGTCCCATATTGATATAATTCGAAGAAGTTTCCTTTCCATGTCTTTGAGCATTTTACCTGTCTCACATTGTTGGAAGGTTTTGAAACTCTTTTGAAGCCCAGAAGTAATATAGGGGTTCATTCCATGCGTTAACATGATTTGTTAGAGCTACAGTACAGTTAAGTTTGAAATCACTGCTAGAAGATTCTAGAAAGTTGACTTTCAGGAAGATACGAAGGAAACCGAAATTTGCTTTTCCACATTTCATGGTCCTTCCCTTAGATTTTAATTCGCCTCTTTTGTTCTTCAGGATTATTACCAACGGATCTCTACCTCGAGATAAAAGACTGCATTCCCCCACCATAGTATCTTCCCCAGTCA
>NW_007427666.1:0-485 GCF_000475195.1 Diaphorina citri
CAGGCCGCCTCCCTATGTCTCAGTCCAGGTCTGTCACAAGTCAGGCATGGCATGGTACTTCTAGGTAGAGACACACCACGCTCTGCCTGTCTCTTCTTTCAGGTAAGCCATCCTAAACCAATAAATAATTGGTTTTATGTTGATTTATTATATTATTATAATAAAGTATTTATTTATTTTATTTTGGTCAGCTCCCATGGCGTAGTGTCAGCTCCCATGGCGTGGTGGTCACTGCGCTCGCCTTGCACGCGGGAGACCCGGGTTCGATTCCCGGCGGGGTCAAGAAATTTGTATCATGCAAAGGATTTCTCCGTTTGTATTCCCAGGCGAGTATAGTGGTCCTGTTTCACTCGACGCAAATCAACCAGGGCTTTCAGACCACCGTGCACATTGGCAACATCAGGCAGACCGCTGTCATCGAGGGTATCCTGGGTACGGGGGGCATTCACACGAACGAAACAGCGAGCGTGATGTTTCGCTTTGTG
>NW_007427667.1:0-485 GCF_000475195.1 Diaphorina citri
TTGGGATTTATCAGGAACTTGTCTGCGTGCTCCCCTGTCATTCAGAAATAAGACAATTTTAGACTAAAAATGGAAATAGTACGAGCTTCTAAATATAACAAATACATCGGTTATTATTGTTAAACAAAATAATTATTTCCTAGTGTTAAAAACAAGGTGATTTTCTGATTTTCTCAGAAATATGTTTGTGCTTTCGTTCCTTTATAACTCTCAAACGGTTCGTCTTTTTGATGAAATTACCGTTTCTAATACATTCATTGCCAGTATATTATCGTACATATATAATACCGTACTCACCAAGTAGTTCATACACAATGCCACCTGTACCATAATCCCCGCTGTCACTATCCAATGCTGTAATAGTAGTAATGCCAGTACCAGCTTGTGCTGTTTCTAATACATTGCCAGTAGGTATATTATCGTACATACATAATACCGTACTCACCAAGTAGTTCATACACAATGCCACCTGTACCATAATCCCC
>NW_007427668.1:0-485 GCF_000475195.1 Diaphorina citri
CAACCTTCACATACCCTCGCCAACCTTCACACACCCTTACCAACCTTCACGTACACAACTACACTTACCTTTACCCTCACCAGTCATAAAAAGTGTGTGTTCTTTCCGTAGGTCAGGAGAGATAAGAAATTTGGGACAATTTCCTTCCAGCTGCTTCTCCTCTACTTCTTTTCTGTGTTTCCAACTAAGCAGAATGGTGGAAACATTACGTACCTTTGCTATATCGTCCTTTTTGACTATATCATCCTTACTACCATTACTTTAGCCATAAGTAAAGGGGGCACTGGAGACACAGGTCGTCGTTGGAAACACCAATTCGATGCAATCAGTAACGAATAGTGTATAGTCATTTAGATGGTTTTGTGGGCGTCGAGTGATGCTTGCTAGGGTCGCAATCAAGAGACTTAGGGTAGGAGGTAAGAGTAGTAGTGAAATCTCCTATTAGCATTTTCTTACCATATAGGTACATATATGTATCAGACGCA
>NW_007427669.1:0-485 GCF_000475195.1 Diaphorina citri
ATAGCTTCATATCACCGAATGACATTTCAGTCCTCAGCGTACCTCTACATTTCGAGACGGTGCAGCTCCACAGTTTACCCGTTATATTTAGAGGGTTTGAGTAATTTACTCTATATTTGTAGCCGTCATACTCCAAATAATCCCTCCCCCCAACTCTAGTCTTTTTATAAGACATTTTAACATTAGGTGTCATTTTTGTAAGACACGTTGCATAGATTACAAAAATTACCAGGGGTTATATAGATGTCGGTAATTTAGTAGAATGAGACCATCCGGTATGGTATGTTTTGATTACGGACCTTAGCCACTTATCCCTTGGTTTAATTGCAGGGCTACACAAAACTCAGGTACCGAGCTTCAGTTGTCTCAATAATACAGCTACATAGATAGGTACACAGATATACTATCACAGGTAATAGTACCCGAAGTTAGATGGACACGTGTAGGTAGCCTCTATTAGAGTGACTAGTAGGTAGGTAGGTACT
>NW_007427670.1:0-485 GCF_000475195.1 Diaphorina citri
ACCCCCCCCCCCCCCCCCCTGATGTCCAGCAAAGAGGACTCAAATGAGAACGTCAAGTCGTAAAACCAGCCTGTAATTTATAGCTTCGGGACATGGGGGCTTGTCCTATGTGCAAAATGTATCACTTTATAATCCCTTGTTTGTCTACCCTGCCCCTGCCCTTGTTCCTCTTCCCAGCCCTTGTTCATCTTCTCTGCCCTTGTTCCTTTCCCTTGGCTTAGTCCGTCTCCTTGCCCTTGTTTGTTTACACGACCCTTTTTTCTCTACTCGGCCCTTGTTCCTTTACTCTGCCCTGATTCCTTTATCTTGCCCTTGGTCGTTTACCCTGCCCTTGTTCCTATACTTTGTCCTTGCTCGATTATAGATTATAGTGCCCTTGTTTCCCTCCTGTGCAGTTGTTCCTTACTCTACCCTTGTTACTTACCTTGCCCTTGAGTCTTTATCTGGACCTTGATCCTTTATCCTGCCCTTGGTCCCTTCCCTTG
>NW_007427671.1:0-485 GCF_000475195.1 Diaphorina citri
ATTCACACCAAAAAGAGAACTTGCTGGAACCAAAAAGCTTGAAGGAATAGGTGTAAACAAAAATAACTCACTATCCTCAAATTCCTGTCGTTTTGTCTGAGATAAATTTATTGTGAATCAGCGAGTCTGTCTTCTGTCGATGTCGGTCGATTGAGGCAATCCGGCAGTTGGTTGGAAGATAGATACATAGATAAGTAATGTAGGTAGCTACCTACCTAATTTGCCAGTTTTATTTGTGAAGATGTTCTCCCTTCACTGTGGATTTGGCAGTCCGTAAATAATATTTTACGTGATTTCCAACATTTCAAATACTTGATTCTGAATTCTGACTTCTATATTCTTCAAATAATATCCAATTCTGACGGAATTTATTAGGAGTTATTGCCTATTGTGTAATATGAGATAATTATGTATGAGTATCCAAATCTATTAAAGCACTACATAGACTACCGTTTATATTTATACAGTCATTAGTTTTTATCTTT
>NW_007427672.1:0-485 GCF_000475195.1 Diaphorina citri
ATTTCTCGTCGAAGAAATTCAGGTAGAGAAGAACGAAGGTGGCTAGTTGCTGAGGCGTGAGAATGGAAATTCGGCAATCACCAAATAGTAATTTTCTTATTCTATTTTGGAGGCTGTTCAGAGGATTGAGGGCATATTGTGGTGCGTAAGTGTATAAGGTAACTCCATATCTAAGGATTGAGTCAACCAAGGAGAAGTATATGGTTTTCTTTGTTGTCAGTGGAAACTTCTGAGCGTCAATTTTATTGAACTTATAATTTAATACACGAAGTTTTTTACACAGAGAGTTTACATGATCTGTCATTTTGAATTCATTGTCTACAATTACTCCTAGGTATTTCGCCTTTTCGGCATATTCTATTCTATAGCATACACATGTAGCCTCGTAAGTTTTGTTTTCCAGGCAAGTTCTACTATGGCAGTAAAGTCTGTGCTGATCTAGGTCGACTTGTTTACTCTTATAACCAAGTATTAGGGCCTCGGTT
>NW_007427673.1:0-485 GCF_000475195.1 Diaphorina citri
CCTCTTCCCCTCTCTCTTTCTTTCTCCCTCCCACTACAATTTACTTTCCACTCTTCCCCCTCTCCCCTTTCCACTACAACTTACATTGCCCTCTCTTTCAATACAATTTCCATCCCCCTCTCCCTCTAGATCTCTCTTCCCTCCGCTTCAATTTCCCTCTTCTTCCCCTTCCCTGCACTCCAATTTGCATTCGCATACAAAGTGGAGGGGGAAATATAGAGGGGAATACGGGACATGTCTGCTATCAGGATTCAGGGAACGAGCTAGCGGAATTTGTAATCTCATTTTTATTTTCTACAAATAGAAAAAAAAACTTCTCCCTCTAGCGACCTTTTTTATTTCCCTTTTCCCTTCTTTTTTCCCCTCTCCTCTTCTTTTTTTTCCTCTTCAATTTTCCTTCTCTTCCCCCCTCTCTTTCCTTGATTCCTACTTTTCTCGTTCCTTTTAGTTCCGTTTTTCCCTCTTCCCTCTTTTCCTTCCCTTTG
>NW_007427674.1:0-485 GCF_000475195.1 Diaphorina citri
TAAAGATTTTAATCTATACGGCAAACATACGTTTTGAACATACGGCAACACGTTTTAGTGGTTTTAAGGGGTTTAGGATAAAGAAAAAAAAAAGAAAAAAAAATATAGGATCAAAATTTAGGATCATAGGAACCATTTGGCACCAAAAATCGATTTTTTTTATTTTACTTACGCTTTTTCGCTTAGCACGGCAGTATGATGCATTATGATTGTCATAGTAAATATCTACCTAGCTAGCTAGCTAGCTATTTATGTATATTCTAGGTATGTACCTACAATCTACATAGGTACCTACATAACTTGACTTGTTTTTCCCGGGAAGTACTTGGGTGAGTATACCCTATACCTCGCACGAAACACAGAATACCTGTAATTATAAAAATATAGACATAGGTACATAAGTATAGGTATAGGTAACGAAAACCTAACTCGAATACATAGCTACATACCTAACCATTAGGTAGGTAGGTATCTATGTCATTCTG
>NW_007427675.1:0-485 GCF_000475195.1 Diaphorina citri
AAGTATGGGGTAAGTGCAGTGCTATGTGGGGCTATAAATTTTCTCATAGGGTGCCCTACCACGCTGGAGATTTAACACTTTGACTGCCCCGTCTCGTAACACCACTAGACAAAATCCATTTCTAGTCTTGTAAATTTTGAGACGAGATGAGACAAGAAATATCTCATCACACATCACTATTAGTAGTCACTTTTATGTTTAAAACATGAGACTCTCCAACTTAAATAAATTGCTTTATACTGTTAGATGGACATTTAAAAGTGGGGCCTCTGAGCAACCCTTTTCGATTTTTCACAAAAAAAGTTAAGAAACAAATGTTTTAAAGCATTTAAAATTTATACATAGGTAGCTAAAATGAAAACTTTTGAGCGTGTAGATTTGTTACTAAAGACCTTCTGTTATACAGTGATGTTAAATCTCCATCAAACAAACAAAAAAATGACAATAGCCCCAGTTGGTTTGTGCTTGGGCAGTTAGTGTGTTAA
>NW_007427676.1:0-485 GCF_000475195.1 Diaphorina citri
TACTATCTCAGCCGAAACTGTAACAAAATGTTCGAGCGAAAGTTAATTCCGTGAAAATCTTTTGACGTGAACTGATCTCGGGAACAACGGAAGTATTGCTGTCCCCAAATTGAAGAGGGAAAAGAGGATAAGAGGAGGAACGAACCTCTTTGAGATTAAGTTCGCCTCGGGCAGGAAACCGTCATCTAGCGCTTAAAGGACAGGCGCGCTACCTACCAAGCTATGTAACTAATAGGCTGGAAAAGTATTTCGTCTTATATTAACATCGTCTTTGTTATCTATTCTCTAAAACTGTGTCCACACATACCTAGTCGACGGCCATCGATAGACGAGATGAATCTATGTTGTCGAAGCAGTGTAGCCGGTCAGCCGGTTTCGTTTAACTGCTTCGATAGCCATTTCTAAATGGGCTAGCACCTGAATGGGCAGTGGATATACAGTCAGTCGTCTTCTTCCAGTTGCCCCAGACCTATGATTTGCACGGA
>NW_007427677.1:0-485 GCF_000475195.1 Diaphorina citri
CTTAGTCTATAAATGAGTCATTTCTAAAAGTTGTCTTATGATTTTTAGCTATGTTAGTAATTCATTATAATTTGTTAGATCAGGATGTCTTTGAATCCTGATCCTGAAAGGGGCGTGTGATGATGTGACCACAGCCTTAAAAATTTGTAAACATAACCTAAAAAAAATAATAAAAAAAGCAGTCTTGAAAAATGTGAAAAGAAAAAGAACTTGTCAATTTTAGTCAATCTCAATTATTTTATTAAGCCATCAAGGATCAAAGGCAAAGACCACAACATGGTGTCAGAAGATGAGGAAAAGCCGGAAACACGACAGAATGTCTGTTGTTGGCGTTGGCGTTGTTCTTGTTGTTGTTTATCATTTTTGTCAGTAGATGTCAACATCTACTACTATATCATACCACAACAATGAAAATTACAAAACAATTAACATTGATATCTTCATTAGTGTACTGCGGTCAAGATCTAGGTTTCGTAATCCGGGAT
>NW_007427678.1:0-485 GCF_000475195.1 Diaphorina citri
CCTGTTCAGCCAAAAGGTAAGATTCAACTAGTCCCGTTTCCTTCAATTTTCAACTGGCAAAGTAAAATACGAATAGGAATTAGGGAGATATTTGTTGAAGGGATTATTTGAGACGTCTTGATAAAGATAGGTGGGAACCTCGTGACTACAGATGAAAATTATATGGGCAAAAGATATCATGGAGGTCAGTCGTTATGAAAATATTGCATAATTTATTTTTCGTGGGATTTTATTATTGTCAACAGCAAGTTTTACTACGATAGAAAAATGTCATACTTGAAATTATCACAAAAAATGTCTCTCTATGAAACCAAATTAATGGTTCATTAGAATTACTTAATGCAATTTTCGAAGAAATTACCAATAACTTATTGACTCAGTTGCATGCCTTACCTCATTTTATGATTCCCCTTGTTCCGAGCTAAATAACAAACAAGCGTTGCCTTATTTCCAGGTAACTACTCTCGACTGGCCTGTGAAATTCA
>NW_007427679.1:0-485 GCF_000475195.1 Diaphorina citri
TTTGCTTTCTATTATCCCAGGGCTTAGGGTGTGTGGTTAGGTTTTTTCTTCAAAGGGACCTTTCTTTACGTAACCTAATACCGATGTTCAATAGGAAATGATGTATGTACGTCCGTATACCCACTATCCCCTGAGTGAGAGAGAGAGAGAGGAGGGGGAGGGAGAGAGAGAAAAGAGAGGATGAAAATAAATTGACCGATGATAATATTCTCCTGGGCACACCTTACTGTTATTAGGTGAGAGTGAGTGTGAGTGAGTGAGAGAGAGAGAGAGAGAACGGAAGGAATAGAGAAATATAAAGGGCAAGAGAAGGATATTAGGTGTTACAAGGAAAAGAGAGAGAGAGAGAGAGAGGATACAGACAGAAAGGGAGATAGTTAGGTAGGTACTAAAAGCCACAGAATGTATGAGAGAAAGATATTAGATACCTATTAGGAGGGAGAGAGGGGGGGACGAAGGAAGAGAGAGAGGGGGGGTGAAGGAAG
>NW_007427680.1:0-485 GCF_000475195.1 Diaphorina citri
AACCTGTCAATATCTCAGATATTTTGAAAAGCACTAATTTAGATATAGCACCCAAATTTCCTAACCTGTCAATATCTCGGATATTTTGAAAAGCACTAATTTAAATATCAAAGGGGACTTAAAACAAATAAAATGTGCAGGTAAAGGTGTTCTTATTCAATTAAGTCATGGACATTGTCCGCTTATCGCTAGCTGTTCTATGTAGGTTGTATGTATTTTGACAGGTCCGAAGTTACCTTTATTACGAAATGACTTTTAGAACTAAGGCAAAAATATAACGAAGGAAAATTAGAGCGAAGAAAACAACGTTCGAAGTAAGGATTCGTTGGTAGCGCGTCTGCCTTGAAAAGCACTAGGTTGCGGGTTCGATTCCCGCCCGGGGAGGATTTTATCCTTTCACCCTGAACGGATAATGTTCGTTCTCGGAACGGCTGGCTTTCTCCTATCCTGTGTTCCTTCTCTCTTCGATTTCGGTACGATAAGAC
>NW_007427681.1:0-485 GCF_000475195.1 Diaphorina citri
TAAGCACAGGGTCGGTAAAACTTCGGCCCCACCAGGAATCTAACCCGGGACCTCCAATGTGCAATTGAGGAGCTGGGTGCAAAAAGGGCAATAAATGAAAATCATCAAAACTGAGATATTTTGCTTAAAGTTTTCAATTTTCCATCAAAATCCTTGAAAAGTATGTTTACAAAAAACGCTGTAACTCATCGAAAAAAAAGGTCATCACTGCAGTTCAAACGCTGGAATATAGAGCGCACCACGGTCTATTCAAAAAACTGTTTTACGCAAAAAGGGCAAAAAATCCCTATTTCCCTTTTGGAACCCAGCTCCTCAATTATGGTGTAATACCCATTCGGCCACGGAGGTTGCTACTCATCAAGATTCGTAGAAGATTAACCCAACTTTTTGGGCTGTTTGCTCCTAAACCCAAGTCTTCAGAGTGCTCTTTTTATGTCCAGAGCTAAACCCTACTCTGTTAGCCAGCCTAGTTAGCTTAGTTGGCA
>NW_007427682.1:0-485 GCF_000475195.1 Diaphorina citri
GAATTTACAAAGTCGAGAGGTATAAAATGAGACTACTGGTTAGACAAAATAAGTCAAACTATTTTTCTTTATACCTTTTAGAGTTTTACGTCGCTTTTATGCTGACCACTCACGCTTTGACTAGTCTTAACATGTGTGGCGGAAATAATTCTGACCCAGGTCTCAGACGAAACGGTCTTATAGACCTACGACTATCAAGTCGCACACGTTCGGCACGTTCCGCCTGTCTTCCCCAGCAACCGGTCTATCGCCTAGCTAGGTCCAAGTGGTGGTGGTCCAAAAGCCTTTCCCGGCACACACGTTCCGACTGAGGTCTCTCGCTGCGCCGCAAGATGAAGCTGTCATCAGTGTTCTGTAGTGGTGTCTTATTATGATTGTTTTTGTGTGTGTCACCGGCCTGCTGCAATGTTAAATGTATTAGCCAGAGAGTTTTAGGAAGATCAGTTCAGTCTTCAAAAACTTTTCAATCTGGTAAGTTCTTTTTT
>NW_007427683.1:0-485 GCF_000475195.1 Diaphorina citri
GGATTATAATATAAGTTAAAGATGAAAAATATCAACAGAGTACCCACACTCTTTTATTACTTTGGATTATAATATAAGGTAAAGATGAAAAATATCAACAGAGTACCCACACTCTTTTATTACTTTGGATTATAATATTAAGTAGGTAGGTACCGAAGCAAGTCCGGAATATATGGAAAGTATCAATCAAAAAAGTTAAAGATGAAAAATATCAACAACAGAGTAGGTACCCACACTCTATTATAGGTAAGTTAGGAGTAGTCAGTACCTAACTACTAAAAATGCTCAAATCTGAAATAGTTGAAAATAAAAGAGAGGGCTATACCAATCTCTTATTTCAAAGTGCCTCCTGCTAATAATTGATCACACGTCTAGAAAGGTTGAACTAGTGTTGGGAATATTTTTTTTTTTTTTTTCAATAAATCATTTTTTATTTATTTTTAAACATATACAATCATTCTCTATTACTGATTTTACTCCTTGTC
>NW_007427684.1:0-485 GCF_000475195.1 Diaphorina citri
ACGTCCTCTCCTATTGATTTATCCTTCTGCTCTGCAGATCTTGGCTTACTCTTCTCATGGAATGTGGACGAGGACTTGCATGATTCTGACCATTACCCGATCATGATAAAATCGCTCCAGAGGGAAGAAGAAAATGTGTACCAGGACTCCTCCAAATGGCATTTTGACCGAGCGAACTGGGTCGATTTCTCCCAGCAATTAACATCCAAACATGAAAACATGGTTATAGATCCGGACATTAATTTGGCTGTTGAGGAGTTTACTCAGGACATCATCTCCGCCTGTGCTAACAATATACCGAGATCTAACCCTGGAAATAAGAAACCTAGAGTCCCCTGGTGGAACGAGGATTGCTACAAAGCAATAAAGGAGAAAAACAAATGTTTTAGAAGATACAAGAGAACCCTGCTATTAGAAGATTTCATTTTGTTTAAAAGAGCCCGTGCAATAAGTAGGAAAACAGTCTGGAACGCTAAAAAAGAGTC
>NW_007427685.1:0-485 GCF_000475195.1 Diaphorina citri
ACAAGTAAATAATTGAAATAAAATTCCAATCAATAGAAACGGAGAGAGAACTGAGAGGATGATGGTTCGCCATATAATTCTCAGAATAAACAAAAGCTATTGTGAGATACTAAATGGCGGAGCGGACTTGGTGTCAGAGATATAGAGAGTGAACAGTTGAGAGATCCGATGTAAAGCTGTGTTCAGCCACAAAGTCGATGGCCGTCGATCGACGAGGTGAATCTATGTTGTTGAGACAGTGTGGACGGTTTCTTATGTGTGGACACAGCTTTTGGTCATGGTCCTACTAGCAACTGCTCTAAACCCAAAGCTTGAGCAACTGCTCTGAATCCAAAGCTTTAGCAACTGCTCTAAATCCAAAGCTTGAGCAACTGCTCTAAATCCAAAGCTTTAGCAACTGCTCTGAATCCAAAGCTTTAACAATTATTGTTCTTCTGGGACTTGCATCAGAAGGCGTGTTTTTATTATTATTTTTCAAACAACAG
>NW_007427686.1:0-485 GCF_000475195.1 Diaphorina citri
GTTTCGAAATCACCACTCGAATCTTGAACCAGAAGTCCAAAACCAAGAAAGAAGTCACCTAACCCGATTCCTTCTATATAGGGTGGTCAAACTATAACGTATGAAAATTAAAGTGGGGATTTATTGGGTTTAAAAAGATATTTTTTTCTTTATGGACTACTGATAACCCCTGTAGCTCAAATTGAGAGTATATTTGGCAAACCCTGCTAATGGATGAAAAAACTCAAAGTTAAACCAAATAAGACTAACTAGGTTTGGATAAGTCCTTCTATGGGGTCAGACAGACAGACAGACAGACGACACCGAAGCGAATACAATAGTCCGTCCCTTATACCTTTTTTTATTACTATTGTAATAATAAAGGAAAGGACGGACTAAAAACAGAGTGGAACTGAGAGCATAGAGCTTTTTGCTCTCAGGCTCAGGTCATCTATGCGGTTTGAAATCGTCACTTCTCTCTACCTGCGCTATGCTCTTCGTTCCAC
>NW_007427687.1:0-485 GCF_000475195.1 Diaphorina citri
TAGAGTAACATGCAAAAGAACCTTGTTCCCCCCTCTTCCTCCATGAAGTGCATAAATTAATAAATTATACATGCACGTGTTGCACACCCCACATCTTGGTGTGCTGAAATATTCTGGTAGAAATGTTACAATCTACGAGTGTAGTAGGTACCATTCAAGCCACAGAGTTGAGACCACCGACACCACAGAGGTGCATATGCCTCATAAATATTCCAATGTGTGCCCTTTTCTTATAAAATATGTATTTCAATCAGTGCTATTTTCCTACGAAATATGTTTTTCAGTGCTATTTCTATGAATGTGAATTTTTTGAAAATTTGCAATAATGAAAAGCATGTAATGCCGTCTGACTGCACATGGTTCGGGGAATTTTCCAAGCTTGCTCGTACTAATGAAAAACATTTAATTACTTTCGAGACCTATGTTCGCTTTATGTGTGTAGGCACATTTTCAGTGTTGTTACAATAGTAAACGGAAATGAAAAG
>NW_007427688.1:0-485 GCF_000475195.1 Diaphorina citri
CATGTTTTGGTAACAGAGCGTGGTTGGTTTTTTCTTATGGAAACGATATCGGCCGTCAAGGGCCAATTCACAAGGAGAAAAAAGGAATTAAAAGTTGGACTTAGTTTGCTAAAAAGCAAAAAGGACATTGAAATAACTGATCAGTATTGTGGTGGTCCGGCAATTTTAAGATGATTCTTCGAAGATTTCAGGACAAAATTCAAATTACCAAAATCCATGCAGCTATTCGAGGATCGTGTCGAATAATTTCCAACCATCTATATAAATAATGAAAGAAGAAGAAGAAGAAAAATGGAAAAATGAATTATTAGTCGTATTTTTTTATGCAAATAAAACCAATAAAACGAATAATTTCCATTTTTTTTAACTAAATATTTTTTTATTTTCTTCAGTTTATTCGATTTATTTTTTATAACAAATCATTTGAAGTTTAGTTGCTTATAATCTTATATTTACTTGCTAGCACACTCTTGCGGACTATTTAG
>NW_007427689.1:0-485 GCF_000475195.1 Diaphorina citri
AAACGCCTTGGTTATAAATCCTTGGTCAAAATCCTTAGTTAAAAAGTTATCCTTAGTTACAAATCCTTAGGCCTTATCCGTGATCTATTTAGAACAGTCCACAAATTCTATTAACTCTATTTTTAATGAAATAATGACGTAAAATAAATAATCTATTAACGGACGTAGAAAAGTACCTATAAATAATTCCAATGATAAATAGGGTACCACAGGCCGGGGTCAATGGAGTCCTAGGGGGTAAAGTGACCCCAAACTGATTGAAAAGTTGGAGATCCATATTTTTGGAATGAAAAGATAGAGACAAAAATGGGACCAGCATTTCAAGTTCTCCCAAAAATATACCTAGATCCGTAAAACTTTTTACTCATTTTGGGGTCTCTTTAACCCCAAGGGTTCAACTCACCCCAGTTTACGGTACCTACCCAAAGAGATTCCTATTCTATTCGACTTTATTACTCCCATCAGTCCTAAACTCCTAATTCCCA
>NW_007427690.1:0-485 GCF_000475195.1 Diaphorina citri
TTTTCAACGGACAGCGGACAGGAATTTTAGAACGAACTGAGGATGTGGAGGGGATTTTGTTGGATTTGGCGACAGTTTATCACTTTCAATCGAGTCTAACTCATTTTGGACAGGACGTTTAAAGTGGAAATTTTCTCGTTCGTTTTCCAGCAAAGCTTCACCAATGTGTTTGTTTTTGGTGAAGTGGTATAATGTGTCATGTGGATGTGTGAGTTGCTTTAAAAAGTTATTTTGTTGTTTTTAATACATTTCTGATTTTTACTTTCTTTTTTGAAGATGTTCACTAAACTTATTGTCTCTTCATTAGGAAGGGAAATCCATTTTTGAAATATCCTTTATCATGGCTTCACTTTGCAAGCCAACTACTATTTTCTCAGTTCTCTCATTGTTATTTTTATATTAGTTCCGTATTTTTACTTTCCTTATCCTATAGGAAGGAAAGTAATGTAATCGGGTCAAATTTTCGATGGTCAGTTTTTAGTGCC
>NW_007427691.1:0-485 GCF_000475195.1 Diaphorina citri
CATTATTAACAGTCCCATTCAGTATTCATATCAGCAATCAGCATATTCAATAAAATGGGCCCGGCATATTTAATAAACGGCCCGGCTTATAATAAATCCTTTATTGGGCAGGTATCCCTGAACTGGGCACAGTCTATATAGTCTATAACATTTTAAAATAAAATAAAATTGTGGCAGAGTTAACTACCAACCTCAGTGGTGCAGTTGTTAACGCGTTGGACTTTGGATCTGCAGGTTGGTGGTTCGAGAAGGATAAAGATTCTTGTTCGTGTTAAGCACACATGCTCGTCTCAAATATCGTTCCCCAATTATTACACCTAGATAAATTTTGTGACTTAACTAGGACTCGAACCACCAACCTCCAGATCGGAAGTCCAACGCTTTAACCACTGCACCACTGAGGTTGGTGACTTAGTTATTCACCCTCTTAATTATTAGAAAACTCAAGAGACTTAAGGGACCTGTCTCAACAAAAGAGCACTTGA
>NW_007427692.1:0-485 GCF_000475195.1 Diaphorina citri
GAGAGGAGACAGAAAAGAAGAGAGAGGCACATAAAGAGAGAGAGAGAGAGAGAGAGAGAGAGAGTAGGAGTGAGAGAGGAGGAAATCATAGAGGAGAGGATTGAAGGGGAGACAGAGAGAAAAACAGATTGAAAGAGAGGAACAAATGAAGAAAGAGAGAAAGAATGAGTGAAGGAGAAAGAGAGAGAGAGAGAGAGAGAGAGAGAGAGAGAGAGAGAGAGAGAGAGAGAGAGAGAGAGAGAGAGAGCTCATATGAAATGGCCTGATTTTGAGATTACACACGTATTGTATGACATACAAAAGGGTTATGTGCTTATGGTGTTGTATTATGCATGTCATACAAATATTTTAGGAATGTCATTATTATTTATTTTATTACCTACTTTATATCTTTTTCGAATATTTTTCAGCTATGGTTTTCTAAAAGCAAATTCTACACCCTATAAAATGGCTCATGCCTGTAACGAAAATGTTTTTTTTTTTTT
>NW_007427693.1:0-485 GCF_000475195.1 Diaphorina citri
TGGGTAAGAACCAGGGCAATTTTGCCAGCTTTGGTATTATTTGTAATCAACTTTGGTCTTGATCGGATTTTGTACTTTTGTCAACTAGTACAACTCAAAGAGGTGTCATGTTTCATCATACCATGTCATCAAACCCATTTATTTTGTCTTTTACACCCATACAAGTCTAGGTGACAGTTTTATCTCTCATACTTATAGTTTCAAAAGATCTACAATCTGGTTTCGTCTAAAGATACAACGAATCCATGCGAGTACAATTTACCAACAACCGATGTAAATCACGTAATTACGGTATTAATGTCTTTTTATTGGCCATTAAAACCCATTTCCATGGCATTTAAAGCAATAATACACTCGTTATCAGTGATTGCAATTATTGGCTTACTATTTCCCACCTGAGTTATGTCCATGCAGCTCAAGAGCGAAAAGTTCAATGTTATCTGTGCACGGCTCATGTTTATCTTTGGCCAGGCCAACATTTTTTT
>NW_007427694.1:0-485 GCF_000475195.1 Diaphorina citri
AAATAATCGCACCTTCCTCCAACCTGAACTCTCGAGGGCACCTTCCCCCCTAATATTTTGACACCCTGAGGACCTTCGCCATGTAAGTAGATACATTCACCTCTGTCACCTATATCAGCATGCTCTGCTAGTGTGTGTGCTGTCCTAGTCACTTATTCATGTTGTTTCTCTACCACCCAACTAATACAGTTGTATTCAATTATATGACTTTTTTTCAGTCATCATACGAATAGTCTATTTGGACTAGTTTAGACAATGGCCCCCTACCACACCCGTTGCCAGTCCAAACAATCCAAAGATAAATTTCGTATGATGACTGAAAAACAAGTCTCATAATCGACTACAGCTTACCTACACAGAGCGTGCAAAAATTTCACCACTGTTTTTTGTTCCACCAAAATTTGACACGTGACTCGTAAGTGTTATGATGTCAATTATGCTTCCCTGTCCAAGGTATGGATATGAAGAGTTGGCACTGGCAAACA
>NW_007427695.1:0-485 GCF_000475195.1 Diaphorina citri
AAACAGCCTTTTCAAGGGGTGGGCACAATCAGTCCAAACAAAAAATCTGGAGTGTGAACAAAAAATCTGCAACATCAATTTGAGGGATAAAGAAAAGAATTGCTTTGTTGCCTAACATTTGGATAGTTTTTTTGTGATTTTGATGAAATTTGGCAAAATTGTTAACACATAGAGGGAATTTGGTCATCAGATTTTGGAACAAATTGGGTTTTTCTGGGGAGTTTTATTTCACCACTACTCCTGAAATGTTTGTTCAAATTTGATTAAATTTGGCTGACATAAGAACATTTGATCTTCAGATTTTGATCTCGAACAGCATCATTTTCCCTCAAAGTTAGGGTTGCCTTACACCTCAGCCACTTTGGGCTTGCTTTTTGTGCATAGCTCTTTTGTGTTCAGATTTTGGTATCAATCAGATGCTATAGGTACTTACCGAGATCCATTTGGAAGGGCAACATTCACTGACCCACACAAACCCTCCACTG
>NW_007427696.1:0-485 GCF_000475195.1 Diaphorina citri
GGGAATATTAGCCCTGAATATTTTTTTTTTCTTTTTTTAAGCACTAGGTCAGTAGGCAGGTTTGATTGGCAAATTATTGAATCTCTCTGAAAATTTTGAGTGACCTGAGGGCCTGAGGCTAAAGGTAAAGTTGTGAGAGACTAAGAGTGGCAAACTTCTTTTGAGCTTGCCTGGTCAATTATATTCTCTAAAGTTTCATATAGATAAAAAAATAATTTTTTAGCTATGCATATTTATTTTTATATAGTTCTCTCTACGTTCACACAAATATAAATACAATCTATACTATTAATCTATTAAAATATTTTATACTTTACATTCTATTTAATTTGTACAATTATTTCTAACCCCTAACTTTAATCTTTAATACTGCAGTTTTAAGGAGAATCAGAAGAGACCTATAATAGTCTATTTTTCAGGCTTTTCATCCAACCTTATACCAGCTGCATGTTCATATTCACTGTAAGAAGGAAAGGATTGCATAC
>NW_007427697.1:0-485 GCF_000475195.1 Diaphorina citri
TAGTTCAATTCTGATTTTTGATGAATTTGAAACGATTAGATAGGAACCAGATGAAGGCATCAAACTTTTACACGCACCTACGTATTAATGCATAATGACTGAGTGCATTAATGTTCTATTTTAGTTAAAGGATCAGTGTCGAATAAACATGAAAATATTACGTGAGAATCAAGCTTGCTCATTGAATTCTGATTTGAAATTAAGAATCCAACACTTTTCTGGATACACCAAATCTCAAAAGTCGTACATAAATTTAATAAGTAGGCATGTAGGTGGTAAGTTGAATCTGACTCTCTGACTCGTAGCTCTCGTAAGATAGATTGCAAAAAAAAAAGAAGAATAAAACCCATTAATATAATCGCGTAAGCATTATTTCAGTTCGACATGTGTCCAGCTGGTAAGCTATGTACCTTCATACTTCAAAATTATAATCTTTCGATTACAAATTTTCGCTCCCGGCTCTGCGACACTTTCATTATCTATAA
>NW_007427698.1:0-485 GCF_000475195.1 Diaphorina citri
TCATATCAATCACACTTTAACACTTTGAACTGTCCATACGAAGAAGAATGAGGGAGGGTGCACATTGGTAAAGCAATTTGGTGTCTTGCTTTCCGTTTCCGCGACTTTGTCTTGTACACACTTTTGGATATTTCTGAACCTTCATTCTTCGTTCTATGGACTGTTCACTTTTCTTTCTACACTCCAAAGAGCTGTCTTCAAAATCACACAAGTGTGTCCTTCTCCTTATAAATTAACTTGTACTTTATCTACCTATGTTACTCTTCAAAGTTGACAATTTATGAGTACGTATGTCTTGACACCTGACAATGCTTCTGAGGCCATTTTCAGTATGTAGAGATTCAACTGTAAACACACAAACGCCATTAGACGTCCACTTTTAGAGCTCACAAGGCACTTAGATCTTGGATTTTCAAAAATGGCAGGTTGAAATTTTCACACCACTTTGTTAGTAGAATTTGAATATTTGGGGCACCATGTCACTT
>NW_007427699.1:0-485 GCF_000475195.1 Diaphorina citri
ACAAGTCTTCTGGCGATTAGCCCATATTTTCTATTGTGCCCTGATAAAAGACAAAAACCCAGGTACTTGTGCAGAAGCCACGTCCATGGAAGATTGCTACCAAAGGAACTGGCACAAACAAGCAGCGACCATTGTCATTATAAGGTTAGGTTAAACGTAAGAGGGAGTTTTCACAATTAGAGCAGTGATCAGTGTTATTATAGGGTTAGGTTAAATACAAAAAGGAGCTTTTCTTTTCCACAGACGTGACTTCTGCATAATTACCAAAACGAATGATAGAAAGAAATTGTCTTGTAATTAACAGGCTAAAAGTGTATATTATCCCCTTTAGGATTGATTCCCTGAATAACATTCTTCATTATAAATTTACATGAAAATTTCCCATACCTAGGTTCATACTTACCAATCAAGTTTGAATTTTGTTCCAGCAGAAAGATGATCATTCTCTCAGCACAGATGAACTTATTCAAATTTTTTCCCCCATT
>NW_007427700.1:0-485 GCF_000475195.1 Diaphorina citri
TATGTAGGTAGGTAGGTACCTACTTAGAAGACAATCTATTGGTTCTCGTGTATACCTACTTATAGCTCTTGGCTCTTGAGTTCATTCACTCTTTCTCTCTCTCTGATCCCGGCATTATGAGTGTTGGAATATTTAGATAGGAGAAAGGATTGGAAAGGATCAAGCACTTAGTAATGCTGTGTTATCTGCAAAAGTTTTGAAGGGGTTTACCAGTGTATTCTGATGTCATACCCACAAATACATACTTCAAAATTGAGACTTTGTGGAAGAGGAAAAAAATGGAAAAGAAAGTAAAAATAGGAATTCGTTTTCTTGAAAAACCTTGAATCAACATTTTTCTAGTCTTTTCTCATTCTCTTACCTGTTTCTCTCCCCCTCTTCCTTTTCTCATTTCTCACCTCCTAATTTTCTCTTCCTCCTCTTTCTCACTTTCTATTCCTCCCTCCCCTTCTCTTTCTCTCTATTTCTCATTTCTTTCTCATTAT
>NW_007427701.1:0-485 GCF_000475195.1 Diaphorina citri
AGAGAGAGAGAGAGAGAGAGATGGGATAGGAAGGGGGAGAGGGAGAGAGAACGATAGAAATAAAAGAGAAAAATCCTCAGAAGAAAAGCAGGGATTACAGGAAAAACCTCTCCTCTCTCTGTCTGTCTCTCTCTCTCTGTCTCTCTCCCTCTGTCTCTCTCTCTCTCTCCCTCTCTCCCTCCCTCCCTCTCTCTCTCTCTCTCTCTCTCTCTTCTTTTTATTGGAGAAAAATGCACATTGAATTCAGGACTTGTAAAGAAAACCCCAAGGGAGCTAGACAGAGTTGGAAAGAAGGAAGAAAAAGAGAGAGAGAGAAAATAAAAAGGGAAAGAATCTGTACACTAACATACCGAAGAAAAGAAGAAAAGAGAGACAAATCAGATCAGAGAGAGAGAGAAAGAGGGGGGGAGAGAGATGGAAAACAAGACAAGAGAGGGAGAGAGAGATGGAAAACAAGACGAGAGGAGGGAGAGAGAGATGGAAAA
>NW_007427702.1:0-485 GCF_000475195.1 Diaphorina citri
TAATCAAAAAGGTAAGTGGAATAGGGGGTTTCCTAGTAAATTGAAGAACTCACTCAGAAAAGGGTATTTAAGGAGACTTTGGAGGCCGAAAGAATAAAATTAAATAAAACACTAATAAAATAGGTACCTAGGTAGGTAAATAAATAAAATTAGCTTTAAGATTACCACAAAATCCTAACCCGAATAAAGAACAAGTACCCAGTGGGATCGAATCATTGAGACAAATATGCTTAGTACATTGCATACTTCAGAAAAACACACGGCACTCATGAAAATCTCTTGAACAGAGTTCTTCTTTAGGAACCCCTTTTCTGAGTGAATTCTATCCACGTATCTACAGTTCACTTGACCACTAGTTTAATGTGGATTATTGCAACCTTTGGCTCGGTACGCTTATTATCCTGTTGTCTATGGGACCACAATCAAATTATCATAGCCTATTGGATCAGGTCTTAAATCGTCATTGGAACACTTACGTATTGATG
>NW_007427703.1:0-485 GCF_000475195.1 Diaphorina citri
ATATACCTACCTAAAAATTGCATTTTAAACCTTTTTCATAAATTTTAACTATAAGATTATGAAATAGGTAATTTTTAATATAAAATTATGAAAAAAATTAATTATGGCTATTCATAAAACATTTTTAAATGATAAAATTATGTAAAAAAAATGACCTCGCTGGGATTCGAACCCCCACCCATCACACTTATCATCGCAGTAGAGGAGTAAAAATACACACTCCCAACCGCTCGGCCACTTAGACATTTGATTCATGGACGCACAAAACTTCTTTATTAATCAACTCGAGCGATAATTTTGAATTTTTCCCCTAAAAAGTCACTTTTTCCTCCCTAGCGGGTCTCCCTTTAGAGCTAAGAAGATGAAACCAAGAAAAGGGACTTCTCCTCGACGAGACCTTTCTGGAAACACCTTAATCATCTTCCCACCATTTGTAGAACGGGCTGTAGGCGTGATTAATTGAATCGGGTGAAAACAAAAAAAAA
>NW_007427704.1:0-485 GCF_000475195.1 Diaphorina citri
TGCGGGGGAAAAGGGACTTTTCAGTCCTATCCCAGCAGGATAAACAAGGTATATTCTATTCTATTCTATTCTATTCTACACATGTTATCTAGTTTTATAAACACTGTACCTAACATCTTGAAGCGTTATGTTTTTGCAGGTGTATGTTTACTTTTAAGGAAGATACTTAGCTACTCAGTATCAGGTCCGCCTATCAGGTAGACCTGATAGTGTGTGGCTGGCCTCAGTCAACCGTCCAGACATCAACCACGCAAGACGCGACATTTGATTTCAGTTAAGGTAGAAACACACTACCATAACGTTACATAACGTCTACCATGGTAGTGTGTTTTTAGCTTTACTCGTTGTTCGTCAGACACTGCATTTCAACCCTGCCTGGTCACTGGCGAAAAAGAACTTCTGCTTCCCAAAACTCTCAAATCACGTTCCACATTACAGAAATATTACGGGATGAATAGAAGAAGAACAATTTTTACCTTTTTTAA
>NW_007427705.1:0-485 GCF_000475195.1 Diaphorina citri
TATTACTTACGTAGGAACTAGCAACATTGAAAATTCGCCTGGTTTGATGTCAGATCGTTTTCTTGCTCGTTAAAAGTTATGTGAGGGATGATTCGTATGGGCACGTTGCATACTTCAGCGAGTTTCCAGGCGTTTATAAGATTATAAACTCCAGTAACTGGAGAAATTTCAGTTTCAATACATGTTGGATTAACCAATAGGATTGATTAATTTTATTACACTTTGGATTAAGACTAACCAATCAGATTGCTTAATCTCGAGTGTGTTCAATTATCAATTCAATAGTTCTATCGCATGTACATAGGAAAGTTTATACCTACATACTTGCGATTATAACTAACTGCACCTTGATATATGATATACCTATGACATTGTGAGGAGATAATAAACTAATTGAAATTGGAAATTCAGTGGGATTTGTCATTGTACAGAGGCCTGTATTCGGGATATATGACATTTATGACACTTAATGAGTGGGCTAATAC
>NW_007427706.1:0-485 GCF_000475195.1 Diaphorina citri
AACCACTTTCGGGATCATAAAACTCAACTGATTGGCAATAAGGAGTACGATTCTTGTACTACTGGAAAATGGTACGACCTTTCCGAAATTTTCTTTCGCCAAACGATGTAAACCGCCGTTTTGCATATTGCCTTATGGTCAGTCAGCTAATTTTCGCACTCCTAATGGCCAATCAGTTGAATTTTGTGTAATCAGTTTTTTAGGTATACCCCTATAATATGGCCGTTTTACCAATTTACGGGTTCAAGACAAAACCCAAAAGCGAGATGGTAAGAAATACCTAGGCATTTTAGCTGCCCTATCTACCGAATATAGTTATGTACAGATCTTAGAAAATTGAGAGTACCCTCTTGAAAATGATTACTCGGAAGTGTCTATCTACTCTACATCATCCCTACCTACCGTGATTTTAAATGAGAAAACCATCTTTCCGGAACTAAGGAAGCTATTTTACAACAAAAAAAAAAAAAAAAAAAAAAAAAAAA
>NW_007427707.1:0-485 GCF_000475195.1 Diaphorina citri
TTTATTTGTGTTGGTAGTGCATTATAGAAAGTATGTCCACTAATGATTGTACTTTTAGTCGTTTTTTCTAATTTACAACTTGTGAAAATCCTCTCTTATAGGAAGACAAGAAAGAATTCACTTTGCATGTAGTCCCAACAGGTGGGGCTTTGATTTATGGCATATACCTACCTAGATAACAAATTTTTGTCATACCTACAATAATTTTCATCTCCTAAGGTAGGTACCTACTAACTTTACTACTGTACCTTACCTATCTATGTAAACCTTGACCTTATGGATCAGAAAAAATAAATTCTTGAGAACTGAAGAGTCATCTAACATGATTACAAAATCAAAGAGTTATAGGTGCTAAAGCTACTTCTTTAAATTTTACAGGAGAACAATCTTTTTCGTGCTTTCAATGTGTCAATAGATCAGTTGCGCTTACTTGGGTGATGTTTCAAAGTCATAGAGCAGGAAAAATGAGGACCAACGGAATTTTT
>NW_007427708.1:0-485 GCF_000475195.1 Diaphorina citri
ATTTTTTTTTTTTTTTTTTTTTACATTAGCATGGGTATTGGATAATCTAACTTTAATAGAAATAAAAATGATCCATCTTTAAGATGTTTCATTTTAGTTGTAATTAAGTCAGGATTATTTAACATGTATTGTAAAATTAGTATTATGAATAAATAAAGTATCATTACAAATTTTAAAAAAATTACAAATTAGAAACATGGGGTCTGTTTCATAGCATGCCCATCCCGTAGTATGTCCCTTATCAGATGAGCGAGAGACACAATACTTCCCATTTAGGTGCTAGGTCAATACAAGAACACCAGAAAGTAATCCGTTGAAATATTTGCATTCGAAATAACTCCGTGATCGGTTTTCAGAATGTTTCTTCGATTGGTCACTTTTACAACCCAATGATGGCGGTATGTTTACATGTGATGTTTGTGGCAAAGAGTACAAATATAAAAGAGGACTTGCTCGACATAAGAAAGACGAGTGTGGACAAGAGC
>NW_007427709.1:0-485 GCF_000475195.1 Diaphorina citri
TGACTAATCTAATGTTACTCAAATACTACTTGAAGAACTAGTGCCTAATTGAAAAACATACATGCTGTGTAATTCCAGTACACAAAGATAAAGTACTTTTATAATGCTCCTAGAATGCATTTTGTGACAAGTGGGATGCACAAATCGAAAGTTCAACTGTGTAGAGTGCAGAGTCATCGTTTTAAACCACTTGAACCTTCTTTAGAGCTTTCAAGGATAGTAAAGCTTAGAGACTTTTCTATGGTAAGTACATGGCCTCATGAACTCTCATAGAATAATTAGTATTTCAGGCAATTTGTCTTTATTTGAAAGTTTTTTTTATTTATATTTATTAGAGTGTGCCAACATTCTGTAAGAGACATCAAAAAATGTGTTGGGAATTGTTGCCCATATAAGTGGGGTGAATACAAATTTCAAAAATCCATAAGAATAGCTACATACAGCAAAAAACAATACCAAAAGTAGGTTTCAAACTGTATAACAAT
>NW_007427710.1:0-485 GCF_000475195.1 Diaphorina citri
TGGAAATGCTACAAGTCACCGAGGGTTAAAATAATTTACTACTCATTGCTCATTGGAAGGATTGAATTCAGGTGAAGGGTAATGGATAAGGTTTGAATTCTTTTAGCGCAGAAATGTTCACCAAGAAGATAGCTACACATCTGTGACTTGACTTGGACATTTCTTAGATAAATTTAATAACAAGTAACTTATAGGGACAATATGGTTATTAAGAGATCAATAAGAAAATAAATACCTTGGGAATGTTAGAAGCATTCTTGAGAATATTTATCTATTTATTTGAAATTGAGTAATTATATTTTAATTAATCTATTACAAATAAATTGATGAATATTCTTAAGAATGACTCTAACATCTTCTATTGGGTAGCATTGTGAAAGTTGAGATACTGAGGTATTCCGTATTACTTGAAGTTTCTCTACTAATAAATAGAATTAATCCAAAACTATTATTTAAAATTAAAATAAAACGACTTAATTCAAATA
>NW_007427711.1:0-485 GCF_000475195.1 Diaphorina citri
TGGTCCTCCTTTTATAAAATCCCTCATTAGTTTAGAAGTCTCAGAAATCAGATGTTGACTCAACAAATGATGTCATAAGATGTAAGGACAACAATTTTACTGGTTGGAAGGAAAAAAATAGCTTTTCATTTCAATTTCTGTCGATTTTTCGCCGTCTTTCTTTTGTATTTGTCCTTAAAAAATCTCAAAATTTGAACACGAAAAATTAACCAAGTCATCACATTTTTCTAGAAAGTTCTCTCTTCCTCCCCTTTCTTTCTTTCTCTCTCTCTACATTGTTTACCTTCCTTTATTTTCTGCAAGTAAAAAAAAAGGTTCATCGAAGAAAAATACAGAGAGGTTTTTCTCCTACTTATCTTTTTCTTCTTCTCCTCCTTCTCAACTTTTTACTTTCTATTACTACAGTATAGCGAGCTATACCTACTAGTAATGAAAGTATTGCAATCGGTCCAAATTTTCAAAATCGGGAAATGGTTGGAAATATC
>NW_007427712.1:0-485 GCF_000475195.1 Diaphorina citri
CCCGGGCGGGAATCGAACCCGCGGCCTAGCGCTTACAAGGCAGACGCACTACCAACTAAGCTAACTAGGCTGGCAGTTCGAGCCTTATCACTTTATTTACTGTATAACTGGAGCGCTTACCCTACAAGTGTGATGACGAATGATATAGTCTGATTCTCACATGTGTAAATTGGCAGATTTGCACAATAGAGTCAATAGATCTTTTCATGCCTTTGTTACTCCATTTAAAGGAGCTGTCAAGTGATATTAGATATGATGGATTGTACAATGTCATGGACTTTTCAGAGATGTGATAGAGGGAGCTGTAACCGCTAAGGTCTTATAGTCTCGGAAGAGAAGAGAGAAGGAAGACAGGATAGGAGAAAACTAGCCGTTCTGAGAACGAACCTTATCTGTTTAGGATAAAATCCGCTTACTCAGGGTCAGATTTTGCCCAACGGCTTCTGTAGAACGGTGAAATCTGGAGATGACGAAACAAAGGCCAG
>NW_007427713.1:0-485 GCF_000475195.1 Diaphorina citri
GAAAGCTGGGTTCATGAAATATTCAGCATCATCCCTCTGACAACCCTGAGAGAAAGCGGTACACTTGCACAAAATTGTAGAGACGGCAACAGGACGAAAAGGGTGCTAAAATACGAGGAAACCTGCGAGCTGCTAGATTTACAGGGTAAACTTAAAGTGGATTGACAATGTGAAGGGCCGAAATTAAAGAGAATCGACAGAAATTTAAAAAATCCATTTCATGTCTTTTGTTAGTAGGTATGTCAACAAAAATACCGTCAAGAATTTGTTAGTATTCGCAGAGATTAGAATAGTTGGTTTCACTTGAACAAAATACAACTTTGTTTCTGGTCTTGTGAATGAACTTTTCGTCTCACACTAGCAATGCAAACGAAATAAGATCCCCCTAAGAAGTAATTGGAAATATGTATCTAAAAGTTAAAAGAAAACACCCAAGGAAAATATCAACGAAAAATAACAAATAGAACGTCATGTTTTTGATCAGG
>NW_007427714.1:0-485 GCF_000475195.1 Diaphorina citri
TGGGAAACTTCGAAGCCAACGGTAAGCTCATTGCATTTTTCTTTCTTTCTAATCTCGTCTTTGCTAACTTTTTGTGTGCATAGAACAATAGATCAGGTAATTTTCGTGCTTTGCTTTGATGCATTTCGTACTTTGCGTAATCGCCTGGTAAACAGGAGAACATGGGTTCCATTCCAGTCTAGGTATGGAATTGTATTCCTCCAGAAATAAGCTACTGCTGTTATTGGAGTCCAGTTCTCAAACAATGTTGTGGATAAAATTCCAAACCTTGACTGGAATTGAACCCACACCGCCTTGATTACCAGTCAAGCATGTTGTTGTTGTGGTAGCGGTGTAACTGTACCAAGGGGGGTTGATGGTCTCTAGCCAAGATTACTTGTCCCGGCCTGAACCAACGTCAACCATCATGAGGACCTGTGCTCTTCCTTTGAAGCATGATAAACCCTTTGTAACCTTCAGCCAGCTGGGCTGGTTAGAGTTTGGCT
>NW_007427715.1:0-485 GCF_000475195.1 Diaphorina citri
GGCAGCATTCCCCCGCTGCGCTGTATAGCCAAACAGATTTTTTTTGTTTCAAATATATTATAGCTCTTTCATCTCCGGTTTTCTATTATCTCCCTTCCAATTATTTGTTTCTTATCTTTTTTTGGACATTTATTAACTCTTCTTTGCTCTCCATCAATTCTTCTTGTGCTGCATTTTCATCTCGTTCATAATCCCATTCTACTCAATGAAATTCCGGCGGGAAATTACAATTAAGTTGGAAATATTTCTTTAGATATTGATATTGTAAAACTCCTTTGTAGCATTATTTTTACTGTTTCCATCAGCAGAACAAGATCGTTTACTTCAAAGAAATCGCGAAAAAAGTAATGAAATCCCCCAAAAAACACCATTTTGTCAAAAAAGGCTGCCAAGTTCATTTCTTTTTCTCTCTGTTTGTCAATTCTCAGGTGTTTCAGTCAAATCCAAGGACGAGCTATCGGACAACCTTGTCAACGGTCTCGTTA
>NW_007427716.1:0-485 GCF_000475195.1 Diaphorina citri
TACATAGAAGAAATAATCATTAGTGTAATTAAGAGGGGCTGCATGGATTATACACAACCACTTGTACAAACCAAGATAAGAAAACATCTTGCCACTTTTCATTCTGATATCAACTGTAGATAATTTTCAATACATTGTTTACGTTATTAATATACCTTAGAATTGAAACCTGACGTGAAATATTTGGAAATTAATGTTTTGAAAGGAGTTCCTACAAAATAGTCCTGTAGTCCTTTTCCGTAACAGGAGTTTATTTTGAAGTTTTACTTGATTTTGTGGAAAATGGTGCTGTGCGGCGTCGTTTTAGCGGTAGAGGTGTCAGGAGCTGATTTTGATTTGAAGACTTCATTGATTCTGATTCCTGGCGAAATCCATGCTTATTGATTATTGGGAAAGACATCCCATTCTCATAGGCGGTTCTTGCCTAAATTTTTGGGGGGGCTTGATTTTGAAGGTACACCTTATTCAAAATTTTAATTTAGCTC
>NW_007427717.1:0-485 GCF_000475195.1 Diaphorina citri
AAAAATAAATAAAATATAAGTAAAAGGTATTCACCGTATATTTTCTTCAAGAACAGGGTGGTTCCGTAGCATTTGATCTTGCCGTGATCCATAATAGCTATCCTGTCTCCCAACACATCAGCCTCCTCCATGAAGTGAGTAGTGATGATAATAGTACGCTCCCCTGTACAAAACAAAATGTTCATTGAACGAATATAGTCGCCACCACAACATTGTCGAACACAAAATGCGGTACTTGTTCAGACTTCAGAAGTCACAATGGAAAATTGCTACAAAAAGGACCTGTCTCAAATGAGCAGTGACCAGTGTTAAAGGGTTAGGTTGAACACAAAAAAAGACCTTTCTTTTTCATTGCCGGGGCTTAAATAATTACTTGAATTTTTTTTAGTAAATCCATGCCTCTCAGAGAACGGAAAAGTTGTTGGAAAATTTCCGCCCTAACCGGGATTTGAATCCAGGGCCTCTGGTGGGGTCGAGGAGAGTTC
>NW_007427718.1:0-485 GCF_000475195.1 Diaphorina citri
TATTGTTTCACAATTTATTATTTTGAGGGGGAGGGGGGATTGTTCTAACCTTTCACGAACAAAAAATCGTGACGTACATCTCAGGACTAATCAAAATAAATGGTCAAATAAGAATATTCTGACTGTGCAAACATAAGAACATTGGTGAAGACTGATGAACAGTATCGGTCACTGACTTCATCGGTGTGAAACAATCTTGTCAAGTTTCAAGCTCAAAGTTGAAAACGATTTAACCAGAGTGAGGTGAGATGTTCAACAAACACCCAAGTCCCGTACAACTGCAATCATGAAGGTATGATTCATGGTTCAAGCAATGCGCACCAGGTGAAGCAAAACCATTTATGCAATCTTTCACATCATTGCGATTTATGACCCGAGCATTGTTTGTAAAGCACCTCTAGACAAACCAACACACGAATGAGATTTCGCACCAGTGTGAATTATGCTGGTCGCGAGCTTCAAATACTCAACAGACCATACCGAGA
>NW_007427719.1:0-485 GCF_000475195.1 Diaphorina citri
TCCTTTATCCTATTTTCTACCTCTCTCACTTCCTCCTTCCTCCCCTCCCTTCCTTTTTTTTTTTTTCTTTCTCCTGACATTTTCTACCTCTCTCACTTCCTCCTTCCTCCCCTCCCTTCCTTTCATACTCTCCCTCCTTTATCCATTAGAAGAATACCTACAGTTCTGGTATTAGATCTAAGAATACCTACAGTTCTGGTATTAGATCTAAGAATACCTACAGTTCTGGTATTAGATCTAAGAATACCTACAGTTCTGGTATTAGATCTAAGAATACCTATAGTTCATCCAGATCAATGTGACAGCAATGAGTCATCAACCCAAAATGAAGGAACCACTGAGATTGCAGGAAATCCTTACCTTGTTGCAATTGAGGTAAAGGTCTATTTTTGATAAACTCTCTCTTTTAAAATGCAGAGGTAGCTCTAAGTTGAGAGGTTGGATTCCAGAACAGGTAAGGTGGATATCGCCTTACCTGACTTTGT
>NW_007427720.1:0-485 GCF_000475195.1 Diaphorina citri
TATTTTGAACACCCTGTAAATAGATAGATATTTTGAACACCCTGTAAATAGATAGATATTTTGAACACCCAGTAAATAGATAGATATTTTGAACACCCTGTAAATAGATAGATATTTTGAACACCCTGTAAATAGATAGATATTTTGAACACCCTGTAAATAGATAGATATTTTGAACACCCTGTAAATAGATAGATATTTTTAACACCCTGTAAATAGATAGATATTTTGAACACCCTGTGAATAGATAGATATTTTGAACACCCTGTAAATAGATAGATATTTTGAACATCCTGTAAATAGATAGATATTTTGAACGCCCTGTAAATAGATAGGTATTTTGAACACCCTGTGAATAGATAGATATTTTGAACGCCCTGTAAATAGATAGATATTTTGAACACCTCGTAAATAGATAGATATTTTGAACTCCCTGTAAATAGATAGATATTTTGAACTCCCTGTAAATAGATAGATATTTTGAA
>NW_007427721.1:0-485 GCF_000475195.1 Diaphorina citri
TATATTTATAAATTTAGTTATGATAGGGACCGCTTTCATTTGGACCTGTGGGTGCAGAGGAGTTTATGAAGAAACAATCTACACATTAGGCATTCCTTGCCCTGTATCTGCAAATATTTGTACAAGCTTGGGTAGCGATCTACCTCGTAAGCGTTAGGCCGCGGGTTTGATTCCCGCCCAGGGCGGATTTTATTCCGAACGGATAATGTTCGTTTTCGGAACGGCTGGCTTTCTCCTATCTTGTCTTCTCTCTTCAATTTCGGGACAATAAGACCTTGGCAGTTCCCTCTATCAAGCCTAATGAGCCAAAGAGATAAGATGTATGTTTCATGGGCTTAATAGTGTGGTATAATGGCACCCATATGAATATGACTAAAGGCAAACCCATATCTTTTTATGGTGATTCAGGGACTGTTCTGTGTTTTGATGATGCATAATATTTATGTTCCTTGTGTATCTTTCTTGTTTATTTATTTTTCAAACAG
>NW_007427722.1:0-485 GCF_000475195.1 Diaphorina citri
TACCTATGATGTTCTTGAGCATTTCAATCATGCTAAGCAAACACATCGTGCACCAAATGAAGAGTCATCCGATTTTATGACTCGAAAAGTGAAGTACCATCGAAATTGTCAATAATTATATTGGATACAAGGTCGATTTTTCGGTTCCACTTTATGACACATTTGGAGCCATTATTTTCTGAGAACTTTAATGCAATTAGGTACATAAGTGCAAGAATCAAAAGCATTTATGAGACATGATTGTTGAAAAGTATGTTTATGTCATTCTCCAATGTCACACACAATTTGTCATGAGTAAAATCATGACATAAGGAGAATATGATGTAGCTGCACAGCAAAAAGAAGGGTTAGAGGTCATTGTCATTTAGATCTTACTGTAAGTACCCTCTCACAACACTCAATTCTGGATGCCAAGAATCATGAATGCCATGCTCTTTCCGTGCTTATTTTCTGTAAAAGGTGTCTTTACTTGAGATCTGTCTGGG
>NW_007427723.1:0-485 GCF_000475195.1 Diaphorina citri
TGGTTGGTAGCGCGTCTGCCTTGTAAGCGCTAGGCCGCGGGTTCGATTCCCGCCCCGGGGCGGATTTTATTCTCATGGAATAATGTTCGTTCTCGGAACGGCTGGCTTTTTTTCCTACCCTGTCTTCCTTTTCTCTTTGATTTCGGGACAATAAGACCTTAGCAGTTACAGTTCCCTCTGTCAAACCTCTTAATTAAATGTAACAATGGAAGCCTTATCTTCCCAAAATTAAAGTGAAAAGGAGGACAGGATAAGAGAAAGTCAGCCGTTCCGAGGACGAAGCTCATTTTTTGGGAAGAAAGTTCGTCTCGGCCGGGAATCGAACCCGCGAACTAGCGATCACAAGGGAAATACACTAGCTGCCAAGCTAACTAGGCTGGCAATGTACTTGCTTTTTTAAAGGCTTTATTTTAAATGGCAGAGACATTCCATTCCGGGGGTGTTTTTTTTTTTTTTAAATCTGTTTTCCCTCCAAACAACACAAT
>NW_007427724.1:0-485 GCF_000475195.1 Diaphorina citri
TTTTTTTTTTTTTTTTTTTTTGCCTTGGTATCTACATAATTAGCCAGTACCTAGTACCTAGCTACATAATTAGCTAGTACCTAGTTGTTAAATACCGTCAAAGAACTTTTCATAGGTATACAGTGCATTCATAAAGTCCCCCCCACCTTAATTTTTGACCCGATGAATTTAGAAACCTGAAATTTTGTATACGAGCCTATATTTACCTCTAGTTTCTTATAGGCTACCTATGTAAAAGTTCAGGAACTTTTTCAGGGTCGGCCCCAGGGGGGCCAAATTTAAAATCTTAACTAAGAACCCCCTGTTTGTGATACATCATGTCAAAGGTCTTAAAAAACGTAGTACTTTGGTACAAGTTTGAGATCGATCCAACGACCAGGGCCGGAGTTATGGCCTATTCAAATTTTCATTTTTCCATGTTCTCCCGCCAATAGGGGAAGCACCGAAAATGGGAAATTCATATCGATTGGTGATTTGTGCTTCAA
>NW_007427725.1:0-485 GCF_000475195.1 Diaphorina citri
GTTTGCCCCTACACCTAAGATAAATATAAAAATTGTTTGCCCCTACACCTGAGATAAATATAAAAATTGTTTGCCCCTTCACCTGAGATAAATATAAAAATTCGATTTTTATATTTTTACAGAGTTCACGAAGGTTCTAAAAAAAACTTGGGTATGTAAATGTAAAAAATTGTGGGCTCATCAAATTTAGTTTAAATTCTGTTGAATTTAATTGGGTAGGTACTGTTTATTTAAATTTTAAAGCAAGGCTGAGTAGCTGAGTACCTACTCAATACTCCTTCTCTCCCCCTTTCCCTCACTCTCCCTTCCTCTCTCTCTCTCTCCCTCCTTTCCTCCCTCTCTCACTCCTTTCTTCCCCCTCTCTCTCCCTCTCTCTCTCTCCTTTCTTCCCTCTCTCTCTCTCTCCCTCCTTTCCTCCCTCTCTCTCTCCCTCCTTTCCTCCCTCTCTCACTCCTTTCTTCCCCCTCTCTCTCCCTCTCTCTCTC
>NW_007427726.1:0-485 GCF_000475195.1 Diaphorina citri
AAGGCAGACACGCTACCAACTAAGCTAACTAGGCTGGCACTCATTCATTTAATCTAAAGAGAGATTTGCAAAAGTTGCCGTCTGCACAGGTTTCTTGTGTGACCTCAAGGGTACGGCTTTCCAATCAACAGTAGAATGCAATAATGACTTGGGTGTAGAATTTATTGTGAGATTGGTTTGGTTGATTGTTTGGTTGTTCCAGTCACTTGTCATCAAGTGACTGGAATTTTCAATTTATGTCCTGTGGATCTGGGGAGTTCTTTATTATTTTTTTTCTTCTTTAAGTAAAACTTTTTCTGTTAAAGGCTTTGGGTCAGTGTCTCGGGCATGAAATGAAGTTCCTTGTTAAATAATTTTACAGAATGTATGAGTGATTTTTACTTCATGAAAATCTGGTCTCATGTCTTGTCTTAAGAATACATTATTTTATGTCTGGTTGTGATTCAATAGGTAGTAAATCTAACTTGAAGCCTTTGATGTCTGAT
>NW_007427727.1:0-485 GCF_000475195.1 Diaphorina citri
ATGTTTAAAATTTTTCAGATTTCATTACTTTCCTTATTTGAATTTTTGCCTGTCGTCATCAGGGTCGAAAGCTCGAAAGTTATTTTTTCCTTCCCCTTTGGTTTTGGTTCGTTCGTTCTACTTTTACGTAATTCAAGTCTTCTTTCTCTAGGCATTTACCATCCATCGTGTAGTAGGTACTCAACCACAAATTTAGGTTGATTTGTGGGTAAGTTTTGAGCAAAACTCGGTAGGTAGGCTTATTTCCCTCGTCTAATCCATTTTTGCCAATGAGCTTTATTTACCACCACTGAGGCCAATTTTGAGGATTGAACTTAACCTCACAACAGTCAATAATCTGGGGAGAAAAACTCTAGCCTTTTGTTGCCTGATTAAAATGTATATGTGGTTTCATCACCTTCATTTTATATCACTTTGGTCAACTCTCAATTGGGTACCTTTACCCAACAGAGTTTGTTGATTATAGTTCAAACAGTCACATTCAA
>NW_007427728.1:0-485 GCF_000475195.1 Diaphorina citri
TATCCCTCAAGCTGAAGCAGAATTGAGAAATGTCAAGATCAACATAATTGTTTTGCCTTTTTCATAGTTTACCTAATGTATCATTCTTGTTGTTGTTTCAGATGAATCTCTGAAGACTTATACCAACTACCTATTGGTTTAGGTAAGGGTTAGTTACATGATCTCAATGATACATCATGGATCTACAGGGGGATGTCGGTGTTAGCTGAGAATCTCTCCACAAGAAGGTATGTACACTCACCCACAAAATTACTTGGACACTTCGAAAAATGTCCATAACTTTGCTTCTACCTTTCTAATGTGGATGGTATTACTAGGGAACATCCCAAATATGGTTTTCAATCATATGAGCAACATATTGTTGGCCAAAATGTTCATTAAGGTTTCTTTTTAAAGCTTTTCTTCGTTCAAGACCTTTCAGTAAGAATTCTGCTATCCTGAAAAATCTTGTTTTTCTTCCTCTAGTGAGTGATTATTGTGCTCAT
>NW_007427729.1:0-485 GCF_000475195.1 Diaphorina citri
GCTTGGACATTGGTCTCTTGACAAGTAAAGGTGAGTTCTATTGGATTCACCATTAGAGTTAGGCCCTTTTACTTCTCTCTGGAACCTATAATATACCTACTGCAGTGAGAAACTACATATTCAAATAGTAAGCCTCAGTGTATTCTGTTTTGATTAGGAATACCTGTATTGACATATTCTCACGTAATATGATTTGATTTCTTCTATACTCTTGAATCTCTTCTACTCTTGAGTATTTCTTTAATTAGGGAGATAGGCTCCTACGAGTACCATTACGTCATTACTTCTTGGTTACGTGTTGAGAAGGGTAATGGTTATCTTGTACCCAGTTCTCAACCAAAAGTATTAGGTATCTGTCGACGTAATATAGTGGCCGTTACGCTGATGTCCCTTTTGGATAGGTACTATAAGTAGTGCTTTATTTAAATTGTCAGCATAAAATGAGACATTAAAAGAGTTATCTGAAATTCGAATCTGAGGGTTGT
>NW_007427730.1:0-485 GCF_000475195.1 Diaphorina citri
TCCTTCGATTACTAATAATAATAATAATAATAATAATAATAATAATATCTAGTAATAATAATGATAATGATAATAATAATAATAATAATAATAATAATAATAATATCTAGTAATAATAATGATAATAATATGTAATCCAATTCATAATCTTTTCGCCCATTTTTAATCATAAATCTTTTCTGCTTTTAGTATCTCTGTTACAAAGATGATTTTTTTATCTCTCTCTCTATTCTTTCTTTATTAATTGTTTGGTTTTATCATTATAATTATTGGCCAGAGGCGGAGGGATGCGATAAAATCGGGATTTGAGGGGCAACCCACTAATATTGGTAGTTTTGACATCTCCACTAATATCGAGAGTTGTGACATCTTTTAGGTTAAATTTTGTTTCCGTATTAAGTAGGTATGTAAATGCATTTTCTTTGTGTTATTATGTCACAACTTTGGTGCTCACTGCAGCATTGTAGGATTTTCCCAATATCTCA
>NW_007427731.1:0-485 GCF_000475195.1 Diaphorina citri
CAGTTTTTAGTGCCAAAACACGTTTTGAGGTCCCTAGAGCCTAAATCCAAAGTTTCAGCCATTTGTCCGTGTGTGTGTGTGTGTGTGTGTGTCTGCCTGTGTGTCCGTGTGTCTGTGTGTCTGTCTGTAAACAAAATATCTCGAGAACGGTAAGAGCTAGAGAGTTGAAATTTGGTATGTAGATGTCAAATGTGACAAGGAGCGACACAAAACTTTTGGTTAAGACCAGTGCAACGGTTGGCGGCATTTTACCGCTTTTTGGCGGTTTTCGGTGCAATTTAACAATATCTCGGGAACGGTATAAGCTAGTGACTTGAAATTTGGTATGTAGTTCAGTTCACAAATGTGACAAGGATGCAAATCAAAACGTTTGGTTGAGATAGGTGCTGCGGTTGGCGGTATTTTGGCCGCTTTTTGGCGGTTTTTGACCGTTTTTTTTGGCGGTTTTCAGCTATACCGACTAAACGGTTAGAGATATTGTAAAA
>NW_007427732.1:0-484 GCF_000475195.1 Diaphorina citri
GAAATGAAAGGACGGAATTGTTTTTTGTTCTCGTTCGCTAAACGAGACGATTAATTGTAAACCTAGTATTAGTATTTAGGTACCTATTTATTTTTTTACCATGAATTTTCAGCCCAGATATACTTGCTACCTACTTATTCGTGTTTGTTTTGTGTTTTGGTACCTAGTTGTTATAGTTAGATAGGAAGTACCTACTGATTTAGTTTAGGGACTTTAGGGTGTTTATTTAGTTGGTATTGAAATTTAGTAGGTATGTAGGTAGGTACTTACTTATTGTTTCTCCTTTGTAGGTAGGTAGATAGGTATACACATATGTTTAATTATTTTTCTTTCAGCGTTTAGGGTGATTATTAGTTGGTATTACAATTTAGGAGGTATGTAGGTACTTACTTATTGTTTCTCCATTGTAGATAGGTATACACATATGTTTAATTATTTCTCTTTCAGCAGGTATCTATCTGAATTTTATGTATTTATTTCAGTA
>NW_007427733.1:0-484 GCF_000475195.1 Diaphorina citri
TTGTTTTCGAGAAAAGTCCACAAAAACCACTGAAAAAGAAGACGAAAAAAAAAAAGAGTTTGTGTCAATTTTGAGGACGTCAATTTTTCATTGGTGTTTTTCTGGTGCACCCTGTATAACCTCTAACTAATCTCATGTTTATGTATGTATATTATATACGTACATATAAATATGTATGCCGTTCTTGATAAATACCGTGTAGAAAACATGTTCTATTATTTATAAACCTTTCATCGCATCGATCACAAACTTGTGTTTCTCGGAATTGCAATCTCTCTCCCTTCCCTTATCCCTTCTTCTCTCCCGTTCATTTATCACCTCCTCTCTCTCCTATTTCCCTCTATTAGCTCTCCCTCCTTGCCTTCTCTCTTCCACTCCCTCGCAATCTATGAATCTCTCCCTCTCTTTTCCTTCCCTCTCTCTCTTTCTTTCCCTCTCTCTCTTTCTCTCTCCCTTCTTTTCCTTCTACACTTCTTCTTTTTTT
>NW_007427734.1:0-484 GCF_000475195.1 Diaphorina citri
CGAACATAATTAGTCCTACATAATATGTATTGCACTCCATATTCTGGAGAAAACACCCCCATCTATCACTGGTAAGTGCCTTAAGGTCATCACTGACTGAAGAAAATGAGATTTTTCCAAAGAGGTTTAAAGTATTAGGTATAAATGTCAGTAAACCTCCTAAGGCGTTTAGTGACGGGGCTTTTACCCTTCATTCAGAGAAAAGCAAACCTCACCGAGCCTGATTGAGTCCGAGCAGGGAAAAGCCTATATAGCATAAGAGATTACCCAGATAGTCACTCAATGGGAACTAGTTCATTCAATGTACTAACACCTCTAGCTGAGATTATTTCCCATTATTAATGAACTACAACTGAATTTGCGCGAAAGAACTACTGTCCGAAGTGTTAAAGCGCCTAATGGAAACCGAAAAAGTTAAAATCGTTACAAAGTTAAAGGGAGAACTCACCTTGCCCCAATGATAGTGACAATGTTCTTGTGTCAA
>NW_007427735.1:0-484 GCF_000475195.1 Diaphorina citri
GACCGCATTTTAGGAGCCGCTGCCGAACCATAAAAATCTGAAGTGGCCATAGTTTCGGAACCGCTTATGGAACATATGGGGCTTAAATCACAAAATTTAATGCGCCACATTCTGAAATCAACTCTGTGACCACATTTTAGGAACCGCTGCCGAACCATAAAAATATGAAGTGGCCATAGTTTCGGAACCGCTTATGGAACATATGGGGCATAAACCACAAAATTTAATGCGCCACATTCTGAAATCAACTATGTGACCACATTTTAGGAACCGATGCCGAACCATAAAAATTTGAAGTGGCCATAGTTTCGGAACCGCTTATGGAACATATGAGGCATAAACCACAAAATTTAACGCGCCACATTCTGAAATCAACTATGTGACCACATTTTAGGAACCGATGCCAAACCATAAAAATCTGAAGTGGCCATAGTTTCGGAACCGCTTATGGAACATATGGGGCTTAAACCACTAAATTCAATGC
>NW_007427736.1:0-484 GCF_000475195.1 Diaphorina citri
TCGCAAGAAAAAAATCGCTTGGTTGCCGCGCGGCAGCCGCAAAATAAAAATCGTGCGGTTTTGGTGTGTCTAGGCCTTTATTGAGATCTTTCAAACTGATGTTTTCAGGGACCTGAAATGTCTTTCTGAACCATAATCTTTGTTAGTCCTCATAATAACAGTGTTCCAACTTCAAAAAGCTCAAAACTGAGCTTTCAATCAACAGTAACCAATACCTACTTGACTAGGAGTCTCTCTGTACCATAGAAAAAGTGCCATGTTCTGAAGTGCCTATAGGCTTTATTTTGATGTGTATTTGTGATTAAGGTAAAGTTTCACTGTGATTGAAAAGAAAAGAAAAGGTAAAGGATTTAATCTGAAAATGAAATTTATCTAGCCAAGTGAGCAAGGGCTTCAGGTCAAGTGATTTCTAGAATCTAGATATTTCTAAAGCTTGCATTCCACCAAAAACGGTTAGAACCCAAGCCAAACCAAAGTAGCATCA
>NW_007427737.1:0-484 GCF_000475195.1 Diaphorina citri
CTGACTATTGGGCAACCCCAGTCGGCAATACTTCCCCCTCGCAACTTCTAACTCAATTAATAAATCCTCAATCTTGATCGGCAAGGCTTTGGGTAAACTCGACCTATTGAGACATCAAACAATTTACTGATTACCCAATTGATTAGGAAGTTAGGAACAATGGAGATGTCAAGTAGGTATAAATACCTACTCCCTACTCGTTGTTTAAGACTTAAATGGAGCGAAGTATTTCAAAGATCAGGATTTCGCAAGTTTTTTTTTTTATTTACAAACTAGATCTACTGTCTTAACTATTTTGCTTTAGTTATACCTATAATGTATCCTAGTCTGAAATCTAGTAGGTTGCTAGCCATTTATTTCTAAACACCATCATTAGCTGTTTTGATTTTTTTTTAAGAGGTTTGAAAGAGGGAACTGTAACTGCTATGGTCTTATTGTCCCGAAATCGAAGAGAGAAGAAAGACAGGATAGGAGAAAGCCAGCC
>NW_007427738.1:0-484 GCF_000475195.1 Diaphorina citri
GAATTAAAAAATAAATAAATAATAATAATAATAATAATAATAAATAAATAAACAAAGAATAATAAAAAAATATACCTACAATATGATGGTTTTAGGATTCAACACTTGAAACATCACCTTTACCTTGACTAAAGTTGACCTATAGATTAGTCTTGGTTGAAAACTTCAGGACAAAAGTTCTTGTGAAATATATAGGTACCTACTCCTATACTCGTCGTTCTTCCAATCGTTCTATTCGTTCCAGCAACGGAGGTCTTATAGTCCCGAAATCGAAGAGAGAAGGAAGACAGGATAGGAGAAAGCCAGCCGTTCCGACAACGAACATTATCCGTTCAAGATAAAATTCGCCCCCGGGCGGGAATCCAACCCGCGGCCTAGCACTTACAAGGCAGACTCGCTACTCTCCAAGCTAACTAGGCTGGCTGTGACTGTTAATGGTTGATTACAATTTAATGACTATTTCCGCATGCCTTTTTGTTCATTG
>NW_007427739.1:0-484 GCF_000475195.1 Diaphorina citri
TTAGCAAGCTCCAAGACCCTATGAAAATCCTTAGAAACAATAACCCGTAAGACCCTATTCGACTAAGGAGGCTGTAGTAATGCTACTCCAAGAAAACATGGAGACTCTAACGAAGACCATATACCATATATCAATTCAATGTAAAATCTTTGAAGAAGCATGCTGCCTGTTGCCTCATGGTGACCATCAATTTAGATGCTTTTGAAGCATGCTTCAGTGCATTTTGCCTCAGTATAACCGCGCCTTTAGAGACGCCCTGCCCATTTTCGCCGAGAGAAGTAGCTCCGTTGAGGATTGACCTCAGCACGTGCTGTTAGAAATGTTGAACGATGAATGTGAACTAGTCAAGGGCGCCATCAAATTTTCTATTTAAGTGGCGGCAGGGGGAAATTTTCGAGGGCAGAGGAGGCACGGACGAAGAGAGGGAAAATTTTTGAGGACAGGGGAGGAATTGTCGAAGGTGACAGGGAATACCTCGTTGTTC
>NW_007427740.1:0-484 GCF_000475195.1 Diaphorina citri
GCTAACTGTTCAGCCAACTCCTTGCCCAAACCTCGGCCTGCTCCGGTGATCTGGCGGAAAAACACGAACATAATAATAACGCTTATTTATACTGCTCGCATAGGACTGAAAAGTCCCTTTACTCCAGCAGTAGCATACTCCAATACTGTGGTAAAATTCTCAATGGTTTGGGTCCCGTTCACAAAATACTTGCAATTGGTCCAGTTTTCGTTGTTCAAGACAATTTCTCAAATTATATTGAGGTTAAAATTCCATACCTCTGCTGGGATTGAACCCACGCCCTCCTGTTTACCAGGCGAGCGTCTTGACCACTACATCACCAAGGCAGGATAATAGGATTAAGTTATCCACATCACCTATTGGAACGTCCGACTAAGGTCTCACGCTCTCAGGCCAAAGTCACATTGATCCTTTTCCTATATTACCAAACAGTAGGAAAACTTCTCAGGCCAAAAGTTATGTTTGTATGAAAATCCTTTTCCTA
>NW_007427741.1:0-484 GCF_000475195.1 Diaphorina citri
CCCTGGGCGGGAATCGAACCCGCGGCCTAGCGCTTACAAGGCAGACGCACTACCAACTAAGCTAACTAGGCTGGCTCTGTGGCTAAAGGCAAAGTTCTGGGAACTGCGATCTCCTTTCGAGCTTTTTTTCCCCGCATATCCCAAAATAGCGGAACTTTGGCCCGGAATAACGGCCGAAGTGTGCCTACCTTCTGGAAACAGAGTCCAGGGGCCTGTGGCTAAGAAAATGAGAACACTAAGAGAAAAAGAATAGAAACGAAAAGGTGTGTATCTTAATCTTATTCAAATAGGAACGAAAATAAGCTACATCTGTATACCTATAACATTTACAAGTAGGTACGTACATGGGCAAAATTTCAAAAGAGACATAGGTAAATTTAACGACATAATTTTACAATCTCTGGGGATACAGTCTGAATTTCATGATGATAGAAACCTGAGCCTTTGAAAAAAAAAAAAAAAAAAAAAAAAAAAAAAAAAAAAA
>NW_007427742.1:0-484 GCF_000475195.1 Diaphorina citri
AGGGGACCTTCCCAGCTGGAGACAGATTTGACGAGGTGTTTGCCTTGTAATCTTAAATTACTATGTTTTTCTGTGGTTAGGTACTTGGGTTTGAAATTTTGAATCATGAAACAGAGCTTTTAGGGGTTGCCCCAAAAATCCCATTCTAAAATTTGGCCCCCATTGACGTACAAATCGAGAAGCGAGATTACTATGTTTAAATTTTCGGTAGCGATAATTAACGGCACTCCTTGTTGAGGGCAGAAAATCGAGATCATCTGAACACACCCCTCCAGGCACGCCAACTTACGGCGTAACATCACGCCAAGACCAAATCTCCCTCCCTCACAATTTTCCAAACAGAATCCTTCCTCCTCCTCCTCCTCTTCCTCTGAAATCATCCAGCTAAATCCACGGCTAAAACACTAGAGGTTACTGGCGAAGTATATAAAGCACCTTTACATAATCTTCATAACAGTCAGTGTTAGAACTAGATTTGAAGTGA
>NW_007427743.1:0-484 GCF_000475195.1 Diaphorina citri
GGGAAAACTACTCGGGTAAAACGGTTGCTATATGATCAATTTTTTTCAAAATTTTCCAACCACACGAGACACGAGTGATAGAGAGAGAGAGAAAGAAAGAGAGAGAGAGAGAGCTGAAGGATAGAGACATGAAAAAGGCGAGGAAAGAGAGTGAAAGATTTATAATCAGAGAAGTTCAGAGTATGGCACTTATGACTGTTTTTTCCAAAATATGGCGCTAAAAAACATGGCAATATGGCACTTATTTTGGGAAAATATGGCATTTATTTGTTCAAAACATGGCAAAATAAGCAATTTGTGCAAGAATCAGAGGCAACTATTTTACATTTTTCCTTGGAACGTCTAATAAAAATTGAATTTTCAACCTTTTAAATAAAATTTTTCGCTGTTTTGACTTCAGATTTAGATTTTTGAGGACTTTTTACATAAGAATCGAGCTTTCATGCTAAATGTTTTCCCAAATGCATAACCATAACCACCATTT
>NW_007427744.1:0-484 GCF_000475195.1 Diaphorina citri
GAACACGCGAAGCCCCCGGGGGGTGGAGGGGGGCGAAGCCCCCCTCCCGAGCACGAAGTGCGAGTTTATTTATACTCTTGTTTTTGTTCAATACATTTTGTACGAGTACATTCCTCGTTTTTTTTATTGAGATATTTCTCATGCAGGACGGTCATGTATTGTCATATTTTGTTTTATGTTTTTTTTTTTTCCTTCTCCAGGAATATAATATACGTATTTTATGCACGAAGAACTTTCAAATACTCATGTTTATTTATGTTAATATTATCTTCTTTTCTTCTCCTCTCGTTTCCATTCTTCCTTCGTCGTCATCTTCCTTACTTTAAAAAACATTTGTAACTTAAGAACGTTTTTCTTCGTGACCTTATAAGAACTGATCTCTCTCTCTCTCTCTCTCTCTCTCTCTCTAGCATGAAAAGAAAATTAAGAGGGAAAATTTGGGACGCTCGCAATACAAACTAAGTTACCTACTCTTATGTTCATG
>NW_007427745.1:0-484 GCF_000475195.1 Diaphorina citri
GCAATATCCTCTGCTATTGGACGATCTGTCGCCTCAGCTGCAGCAAAATCAGCCTCACCGTATACGTCTGGGTTGAGGCCTTGAGGGTAATATTCAAAGTCGATTATGGCTTTCACAGTATTAATTGTGTGTACCTAGATACTAGAAAAAGTAAAAAGATTATCACATAAAAAATGAAAACAAAACTTTTAGAATGTAAACAAAACTTTTTTAAGTGGTGCGGGCAAAATGGACACTCTGAGTAGTCTATCCATTTTGCCCGGCTAACAAAGTGGCCATCTTGCCCGTTCTTCGTATTTCTAGAAAATATCACTTTTTTGATTTATACAAAGCACTGAAACAAAAGGTAAGCACTGCAAAATGACACTCATAAAATTTACTACCGAACAAAATTAAGAAATAAAGGATAACACTTACCGTTGAATTTTGACGATTAAAAAATCCACGTTTCAAAATAAGATCGAGGCACTATGATTTACTATGA
>NW_007427746.1:0-484 GCF_000475195.1 Diaphorina citri
TCTCTCTCTCTCTCTCTCTCTCTCTCTCTCTTCTTTTTCTCACTCTCTCTTCCTATATACCTCTCTATCTTTTTCTCTCTTTCCCTCTTTTTTTTCCTCCTCCTCCTCTCTCTCTCTCTCTCTCTTCTTTTTCTCACTCTCTCTCCCTATATACCTCTCTATCTTTTTCTCTCTCTTTCCCTCTTTTTTTTCTCCTCCTCCTCCTCTCTCTTCCTCTCTCTCTCTCTCTCTTCTTTTTCTCACTCTCTCTCCCTATACCTCTCTATCTTTACCCTTCCCTCTCTATCTTTACCCTTTCCTCATCCCTCCCTCTCTCTAATTCCTTCTTGTACCTTTCTGCATCTTTTCCTACCTTTCTTTCCTCTCTCTTTCTTTCTTATTCTCTCTCTCCCTCCCTCTCTCTTTCTACCGACTCTTATTTCTCTCTTGTCAGTAGGTATTAGATATCTGTTTGGATTTTCTGATATTTTTCTACTGCAGTTTC
>NW_007427747.1:0-309 GCF_000475195.1 Diaphorina citri
TAGAAATATGGTTAAACAAACCCGCCAGCCATAAGATAGATATGAGAATGGAAAAATAATAAAAAAAAAAAAATAATGTACATACCTGATTTTGATGATGTCCACTGTAGTTGCCACTCATCGAAGATCTCATTATTCTTTACCGAGCTCATATAGGTGACGATAACTTTAGAACTGTAGGACGTCACATTGCTAGGTGGCAGAGCGTGAGGAGAACAGAATCGGCCCAGATGAGAGCTGGCGTCCGTGGGGAATTCAGCGTCACGAAGCTGGAAACAAGAATTTTGCATGTTACCTAACGATAACTTT
>NW_007427748.1:0-484 GCF_000475195.1 Diaphorina citri
TGGTGCAGGTCAATAAAAGCAAGTCTCGTGAATTTTGGTCAAAATATTTAATTTGCCACGGGTCTTTTAGATGCAATATCCAGGGCCGTTCACAGCCTGACAGGGCCCCGGTCCGGTGTTCACTGCAACAATTTATATTATACATACAAACAAGAATAGTAGAAATGCCATCATTAAATCTCGGGAAAATTTTGGAAATGGAACCTGTTCCCTTTTAGAAACTGACGCCTGTACTTAATTATAGGAAATCCAAGACGCCATATGGATGTACTTAATTATAGGAAATCCAAGACGCCATATGGATGTACTTAATTATAGGGAATCCAAGATGCCATATGGATGTACTTAATTATAGGAAATCCAAGATGCCATATGGATGTACTTAATTATAGGAAATCCAAGATGACATATGGATGTACTTAATTATAGGAAATCCAAGATGCCATATGGATGTACTTAATTATAGGAAATCCAAGATGCCATA
>NW_007427749.1:0-484 GCF_000475195.1 Diaphorina citri
CATGCTGCTATTGGAAATGAAACTATAAACTAAGTATTAGGTACTTCACAATCCACATCATTATAAAACAAGAAACAAAAGATATCAATTAGGTACAAACCAGGTAAGTACTCAAAAACTATTGTGGCATGCACAACTTCTCATATTCTCACTTTCCAATTTAATCACTGATAGCAATAATAATTTCATTTGTCCATACACGGTGGGTTTTGAGTCAGCTATGTGTGATACATTCCTAGGGTGTATCATGCCCATGATTAATTCACCGGGTATGGAGTTTGATATTCATACACAACTTGAAAAAGTTCATACTGGATAAATATTCACGCAACTTCAAATCACTTAACACCACTTGATGGCTATGCCTTGCTTAGCTGATGAGTTCAAAGAATAATGAAATATATTCTAGATCTGACTCCTGGGAAGTGTTGGCTAAATTTCAATACCTCGAGAAATTAATGCAAACAACAACTGAGAAAAAAAA
>NW_007427750.1:0-484 GCF_000475195.1 Diaphorina citri
TTTCTGAGTGTATACAGGAAAATAACATTTCATACTCATACGGTATTATCCAGTGATAGATTGAAGATTCTGTAACTTTGTGAAGGTCCATCTTGACTAGGTAGGTTGAAATGATAAACATATACGTCTTCACTATTTGCAACAAATAGTGAAGAAGTATATGTTTATCATTTCAACCTACCTAGATTATCCAGTGAATGAAGGAATAAGAATAGTCTCAAAGTATCGAATGTACCTTTTATTATTACGTATTGACAGGGTGAAATTTGAAATCTCAGACTGTATTCATATATATATAGTGGTAGTGGCCGACATCGACAGACGGGACTGTACTCGTAAAGGGGTAGGACGTATAGCCTCGTATAGGGAATACGGGACGACAGAGGGACGTTTCAGTGGCCTCCAGCTAGTGATGGGTAAATACCCGGGTACTTATTTTTGGGGTAAATACCCAATTTTTATAAATACCCGGGTATTTTCAAGA
>NW_007427751.1:0-484 GCF_000475195.1 Diaphorina citri
CGATGAAATTAAATTTTCCTTCCACAAAATAAAAAACCTGTCAGCAATGTATTAGATTTAATTAGATTTAGAAATAGGTATGTATTTTCATATTTATACCTAAGCAGGTGAAAACCCCCCCCTTTGGCCATATCTTAAATAGATATTTTGTACACTATCTAACTGAAACACTCCAAATCTGACCGAATCATCTTTTACATAGGAATCGAGTTCAATTTTACCCTAATACCTTACTTCTTTATATATTTTATCCCAATAGGTGTCTATTGTTTTGTTCATTCAATTTGTGTCTGAAGCTTTGAACAATAAACTTCGAGCATTCATTATGTTAAAGATGGGTAGACAGGCACATCTTTCCGAGACAAAAAAAATAATTGAAACGAGAGAAAAAGGGTTTTTGTTTTTTACTCTTAGAACGCCTACGTTTTTATTTTTTCTAACACGAATCTTCCATTATATTTACATAGGTTCCTCTTGTCTTCGA
>NW_007427752.1:0-484 GCF_000475195.1 Diaphorina citri
TTTTTTTTTTTTTTTAACTACCCCCGGTGTCTCCGAACTACCCCAAATTATCCTACAATATTTTTAATGGCGGTGTTCAACTGAGATTCAAGAAAATTTAAAGGCACGCGGGCCAGCCTAGTACCCTTGGTTGGTAGCGCGTCTGCCTTGTAAGATTTCCATCCGGGGCGGATTTCATCCTGAACGGATAATTTTCGTTCTCGGAACGGCTGGCTTTCTCCTATCCTGTCTTCCTTTTCTCTTCGATTTCGAGACGCTATGACCTTAGCAGCTACAGTTCCCTCTGTCAAACCTCTTAAACAAAAATGTCACGAGTGAGCTTTGAGCAATTATGGAATCAAATTTTCCGACACAAAAACACAGGTTCTCCACGGATCACGAAAGTTAAGCAACGTACAGGTTGGACTGTATCTGGACGAATTCAACCGTGTGGCTAGATCGAGATTCGATCAGTCTTGGGAGTGAGTAATTGGAAAATGAGATT
>NW_007427753.1:0-484 GCF_000475195.1 Diaphorina citri
TCTAACCTCTGTCGCAGATGCTTCAGAGAGAAGGAAACACTCCCACATGTATTGGGTTCTTGCTGCTACAATGAACAAATGGTCACATCTCGCCACCACAAGATCAAAAGGAGAATCATCGAGTTGCTGAAAGAAAAACAAGTGGAATATTACGAGGAAGTGTCTTGTGTGGATTGCAATGGTTCAAGAAGATTTTGTGATATTGTGGCTTTCCCCAAGAATGACAAAAAGGCATACATTCTGGATCCTACTATTCGATATGAGTCCAATGATAATGATCAATACCACCATCGACAAAAATTTGTACTCGTTTTTCAATTGCAAATATTTCAACGGGTTATTTTCTGGTGTTCTCGTGTTGACCCAGCACCTAAATGGGAAGTATTGTGTCTCTTCTCGCCCATCGCAATGAACAAATGGTCACATCTCGCCACCACAAGATCAAAAGGAGAATCATCGAGTTGCTGAAAGAAAAACAAGTGGA
>NW_007427754.1:0-484 GCF_000475195.1 Diaphorina citri
CTATCTATCTCTCTCTTTTCCTTCTCTCTTTCTCTTGTATATTTTAACTTTCCTTCTCCCTCTCTCTAGATTCTCTCTTCCTATCTTTCTTTCTCTCTTCTCCTTCTCTCTTATATATTGTAGCTTTCCTTCTCTCTCTCTCTCTCTCTCTCTCCTGTATTTTTTCACTTTTTTTTTAACATACCTATCCCTAACATTTCGAGACGTGAGCATGGAACATTTTTTTTTCTTTTTCTGAACAACGAACGGAATAGTTCTATTCCTAGGTATTGCATTGGCAGAGCGTGCTCGTAGCCCGAAATCCAAACGAGGAAACACGGACGGACGAAATTCCTGAAGATTTTTCCTCGCATTTCTCTTCTCTCTCCGCCAAACCCTCATTTTCGTCCTTCTCTCCCTAGCTCTTTTCCTCCTCCGTCTCTCCATTTTCTTCTCCTTCTCTGCAAGCAGGTCCTCTCAACCCTTCATCCTTTGCTTCCTCCTC
>NW_007427755.1:0-484 GCF_000475195.1 Diaphorina citri
CCCTTTTTGCACCCAGCTCCTCAATTGACGCTTTGTTGAGAAGAAGCCATCAATACTGAGATTAAAATAAATATTAATTTAGACATTGTGTATGTACTTACGTCCTCATGATTAGTGGACTTTTAGTGCAACTCTCATTTATTTATTTAAGTGCGATTATTATTTATTTATTTAGGTATTTCTTTCACTGCTATTATTATGTATTTTACTATAGCTAATGAATGCTCTTTTCAATTTACTGTCGCTGAGGCACTGTTTTATTCTCTCTACTTAATTGCTCGAAAGTATCCTTAGGTACGGGGCTATGGGTTTGTGTTGACATGATTGGGACTCCTGGGAGTATTCTTGGAGACGGTGCCCGAACAGTCTCTGAACGTTCTCGAAGGATTCTTTCAATATAAACCTATGTAGTGCTCGCTTTTGTAAAGCCACTACCTAGGTATTACATTACATTTTTTTTTTTTTTTTTTTTTTTTGGTTTGGC
>NW_007427756.1:0-484 GCF_000475195.1 Diaphorina citri
AGACTTCGTATGGTCTGTGACGTAGCATGCCCATCAGATGGGGGGAGAAGAGACACAATACTTCCCAAACAATCTCCGTGCCCGAGTGGGTATCACACTAGACTTGAACTCCGGGGGTCCCGGGTTCGACTCAGTGTTTCGAGTGCACTCAGCCTCGTGAGGACAATTGAGGAGTTACTTTGATTGAGTAGCGACCTGTGGCGGCATTACCAGTGTAAGAATATTATTGAAATATGGGAAAAATTAAGAAATAACACATTGAATTATTTCATTCTAGATTCTCGCCGAAGATCTCATCGCTCAAGTAAAAGCGGAAGTTAAAATCCAATCCATGTGCGGGCACCATCCGTTTATAGTGAACGCTCCATTCTATTGGCAGACCCACAAGCAGCTTTACCTTGTATCCCAATACTATAGTGGTGGGGAACTACTGGATTTGATTCGCGAGTATAACAGACCCTTTCCAGAGCCAGTCGTGCGGATT
>NW_007427757.1:0-484 GCF_000475195.1 Diaphorina citri
TTCGATTCCCGCCCCGGGCGGATTTTATTCTAAACAAATAAGGTTCGTTCTCGGACCGACTGACTTTGTCCCCTGTCTTACTTTTCTCTCTGGCGCTTTTGAACGATGATACCTCAGGAGTTAAAGTTTCCTCTATCAAACCTCTTAAGAAATGAAAGTTTGAGAACTTCCCCAATGTAGGACGTTTAGTCAGTACAAGCGCAGTGAGGCTGATAGCTGAGAGATAGCAAAAGTGGTAGTTTAGCAAGATATCAAAGATAAGAGAACCGCTTTCATCGATTGACTACTCAACGGTTGAAAAACAAACGCGGGAAATCGTTATTGCGCATTCGATGAGATAACATCGTTTTACTAAACGAATTCACCAGCGGTGATAGCACGCTGAATGCAATAGTTCCCAATGGAACACTAAAGTTAAAAAACGTTGCGCGTGGTTAGTATCCGGATGGGTGACTATCTGGGCAATCGTGTGATGCTGGCTTTT
>NW_007427758.1:0-484 GCF_000475195.1 Diaphorina citri
TATGTTTTACAGTCGAACTTTGATAACACAGGACTTGTGTCAGCAGGAAATCTGGATAAACTGGGGAAAAGTCGTGGTCCGTTCATTTTTGACACTAAAACCTTTTTAAACAAGACAATTGGGCTCTAAGAAGGGCTGGCTTTTTTCTTGGGACTTGCGCATCTATGGTATGAAGCCTCTGTAAGCAGGAATGTTGTTTAGCTGAACCTCTATAAGCAAGAATTTGTTAATCCATACTGTATTTTGTCATACCAATTTTCCTTTCCCCTTAACCTGTGTTCACATGGACCTCTATAAACAGGAATAAAAATTGGGAACCTCTCTAAAGGAGAAATTTTAGCTGGAAACCTCTATAAGCTGGAAAAATTTGCCAGTCCTTTGGATTCCTGCATATCAAGGTTCGACTGTATTAGTTTTATATTGTTCTAGCTTCATTCTTGCCCCTTAGTAGTTCAGAAAATTAAGGGGGGGGGGGTCCAGGTGC
>NW_007427759.1:0-484 GCF_000475195.1 Diaphorina citri
GTCTCCGGGTCTGAATGGTTATTATTCGGGTCTGAGTTCTTAGTATTCGGGTCTGAGGTGTGTATAAATTTTCACCATGTTTCTGTTTGTGCAGGACTTCTTTTTAAATCTGGTAAGACCTTTTTGTGCCATCATTTGCTTCTATTGTTTCTCGTGGTTTCTCTTCAATTAATGCTTGCTCAAAGGTCTCTTCCCTTTGTTTTAGCATTTTGGGGAACAGATCCACTTGACCGTATATCGTTTTGTCTCTCTGTTTTCTAAAGTGGACTATTGAATTAGATTTCTCGTTCTTGTCTCTCTCTTCAAAGGGAAATTTTTCAACAATGACATTAGTCAAAAACGTTTCCCTATTGAATCCCTTGTTGCTATGACCATACAAAGTTCTCAACAACACCTATCCACATTGTGTTCCCGGTGTCCCCTTCACTCGTTCTCAGCTTTTCCCCTCAGTACTTAACACAAAACATCAAAACGTACCTTACAA
>NW_007427760.1:0-484 GCF_000475195.1 Diaphorina citri
TCTAGACTGTCACTGCAAATTTGAAGGTCACTGCTTTGTCCACACCTGAGTATGATATCATAAATGTTTAATAAGTGACCTTTTGTTGACCAAGGTTGTTTTTAATGTTTTACGAAACTAAACTCCCTCTCTCCTTCTCCCTTCGTTTCTATCTCGTTCATTCTTTTCTGTCCAGCAATTTTTCTCTCAATCTCTTTCCCTGTCATTCTCTCTCACTTTCTCTCTCTCTCAGGAGTCTCAGGCTCTCTCCCTCTTTCTCTTCCCATCCTTCTTCTCTCTCTCTCTTTCCCTCCTCCTTCTCTCTCTAGCCCTTCCTCTCTCATTCTCTTTCCTTCTCAGGCTCTCTCTTTCCTTCTCCCTCTTTCTCTTCCTATCCTTCTTCCTCTCTCTCTCTCTCTTTCCCTCTTTATTTTTCCCTCCTTCTTCCTCTTGTTCTCTCTATTTATATCGCTCTCTATCCCTCCCTTTCTCTCCGTTCATATTT
>NW_007427761.1:0-484 GCF_000475195.1 Diaphorina citri
GACCGACAGAATATGCTTTAACCCTGGGTGGATGGCTGATGGTTTAGCTGCTTAAAGAACAGTAAAAACGTAAAAAGTTATAGCCCAAAATTATAGGAGAAATAGTCTTCATGGATGTATTGGATGTGAAGATAGTATATTTATGTATTGGATGTGAAGATAGTGGAATGATCTGAGCAGATTGGATAGAAGAAGATCTCTGAAGAAGCTTTTTTGGTGCAAGAAACAGCAACACAACAATCCTTTACCTAACTTTCGTTCATAGAAAATAGGCAATAATCAAGAGACGTAGACCGTAGTACTTCCAAAAGCCTCACAGCTGTGATTTCTACCCATGGTGTGTTAGTCAGGGTTAGTTTCGAGTCTTGTGGGATGTTTATGTCCGAGTTGATGTTTCAGTGGATATGCTGTGATTTCTACCCATGGTGTGTTAGTCAGGGTTAGTTTCGAGTCTTGTGGGATGTTTATGTCCGAGTTGATGTTT
>NW_007427762.1:0-484 GCF_000475195.1 Diaphorina citri
AGTAAAAATAGAAAATACCTAATGATGACGAAAAAAAAGTAATAATATGGTGTACTTACACCACATAGGTAGATATTAGGTATAAACTTATAAAGTACATACTTACTTATCTATCACATGTTACAATCAAGGAAGTTCAAATGCCATATTGCCATGGCGCCATACTATTTTGCCATATTTTAGAGAAATTTGGAAAAATGCCATGAAAAGCCCAAAAAGCCTTTTATTTTGCCATACATTTTGTCATATTTCATATTTTAAGCATTTTTAGGGGAAAATATGAAATTTTAAGAACAAATAGTTTTTTTTATTATTAAGTACCTACTAAAGAACCGTACACAAATAGTGGTTATACAATTTATGCATTTGAGGAAATATTTAGCATGAAAGATGAATTCCTAACGTAAAAAGTCCTCAAAAATCTAAATCTGAAGTCAAAACAGCGAAAAATCATTTTAAAATTTTCAAAATTCAATTTTCATTT
>NW_007427763.1:0-484 GCF_000475195.1 Diaphorina citri
TCCCCCTCTCTCTCTCCCCTCCTTCTCTCTCCCCTCTCTCTCTCTCTCTCCCTCCCCCTCTCTCTCTCCCCTCCTTCTCTCTCCCCTCCCTCTCTTTCTTTCTCCTACAAACTCTCCTTTCTTCCTTTCTTATCTCCCTCTCTCCCTAATTTACCAATTTTTTCCTTCTTCTTCTTCATAGCATTTTTTCCTCTTCTTTTTCCTCTTCTTCGTCATACTATCTTTTCCTTCGCCTTGTCATTCTTCCTTTTTCCATCGCGCACAACTTACATGCCTAGTGATGCACACCAAGACATTTTTCGTCTCATTTCGAGACTAGAAAATCGAGAAATTGTGATTTCTCGTCACATGTGCATCACCAACCTTCAAGGCATTTTTGTCCTCGTTCCTAACATATGTACGTACCTACTCCTACATGATTATGTACTTTACATCTACATTAGAAGTACCTACAAACCTACATAGACAGAGTACCTACTCATGA
>NW_007427764.1:0-484 GCF_000475195.1 Diaphorina citri
TCGACATTCGGCGACCAAAATTTTCACGTTGGATGATCAAAAAGTTTACATGCCCTGGTATATCACATTGGTGAGTTTCTGGTCAATGAAAACCAAGGTGAACGGGCATCCTTTGAGCTGATCGTGATCGTGAACAGGATAGTAAGACGATTACGGCAGCAGCCATCTTGCATCTGAAACGTTGCAATTAAAAAACATAAAAGATAGGCAAGTATTAAATTCGGATCATTTGAGTCATTTAAGTACTAACTGAATTTGAAAACGAAATTAGGTTAGTTTTAGTTAGGGACTGAAGGACTGAAGAATTGTCTAGAGTCTAAATTACTCTAGATCTAAACTCTATAGAGATTTGTATAACGCTAAGTATCTATGAAGAATTATTAGAAGATATCTTAGATTATTTGATTGTTTTTATTTCGTAGCGATGAAACAACTGCTACATTGGACGCTTGTGGTCTGTGTCGTAGCATGCCCATCCCGTAGT
>NW_007427765.1:0-484 GCF_000475195.1 Diaphorina citri
ATGGCTTACCTGGAAATAGTTGGGCTTGATTTCCACCACCAGTGTGGGATCTACTTTCTTCTTGTAGGCCAACCGATGACGTTTGCCCTTCATGTGCATGTCCTTAGCATTGGGGTCATTGAACTTACAGTCGCACAGCTTACAGTGGAACGTTTGTAGTTTACCTGTCGAGCAAATGAATGAGAATCGGTAAGCCCAATATCCAAATATCCTAAACATAAATGGACGCGGCACACAAGGGATCAAGAAGAGACCGTCTTAACATAATAATAATATCCAAATACCAACGAATCTACTGCATGACGTAAACACAACGATACAGGGTTAACAAAATTGGCCATAGCTTGTCGTAGAAAAGATAGAGAAAGAAGATTCTTTCAAAGAACAAAATTTGTCATCTAAAAAAGCATATTCCCAAAAAAGGCGTAAGTGACGTTACGCCCTTCTTTCAGATCAGGTCTCACATGAGAATTGGTAAACCCAA
>NW_007427766.1:0-484 GCF_000475195.1 Diaphorina citri
TGGTGGCTAGGTGTCAGTCGAAATGTGCCCCACACCACCACTATCCCGCCAAACATTCGGTGAGTTCAGTATTATTAAGCTATTGTTTTTCATAGAGAAACTTTTCGGGAAATGTACCTATAGTAATAAATTATAGTCACCCTTAAAATTACGCGACTTACCTATGTTTTTGTTACCTACCTACACATCCACAATGCACATACTTGAACTTAATGAAAGTGTCAAAAGGTTGTTGAAATGTTGAAGATATACGCGTGAGAGCCACATAGCTAACAGTTGTTAAAAAGTAAATATTTTGATAGAAGGGGAATTTGCCAAATCAAGTGCCCCTAATGCTTCTAATATTCTACTGGGGTTCCTTTTGATATTTAAGAAGTAAGAAGAGCTTGGAATTCCACGATTCTAATCAGAATTAAAGTTCTAATAGTTATGATTATTTTTAAAATTATTTTTTAAAGTGCTCTCAGTCGAAAGTTCGAATTAA
>NW_007427767.1:0-484 GCF_000475195.1 Diaphorina citri
TAGAAATTAAATTGCATTTTTGTCTGCACATCTGTACATTGCTTAGAATCGTGAAATTTGGAGTTACCCTTGCTCCTTCTGCATCAGAAAGTTCCAAATGTTGGGAAACATTCCGTCTGACCCTAATTCCCCCACGAACCCTCCCGATTTCGGTTCGCTTGAAGGGTAGCGCGCCTTGTAAGCGCTGGGTCGCTGGTTTGATCTCCGTCTGGCGCGAACTTTATCCCAAACAGATGAGGTTCGTTCTCCTATTCTATCCTCCCTCTCTCTTCCATTTGGAGATTTTCGAGTCGATAATACCTCCATTGTTTGTTTCCTCTATAAAACCTAATAGGTGCTTTTTAGTCCGTCCTTCCTTTATTATTACAATAGTCATAAAAAGGTATAAGGAACGGACTATTGTATTCGCAAATCAAGAATGATAATAAACTGAATATTAAACAAATTAGGTAGGTACATAGGTACTGATTTTCTCTAATCACGA
>NW_007427768.1:0-484 GCF_000475195.1 Diaphorina citri
TTTGCTTCTCAATCCCACCAGTCTGTATATGAATAAGTTGCGGTAGAGTGGGATGATGACTCGAAGTTGAAAATACTAGAAGCAAAACAAACAAGTTTTCAATAGCTAGGGATGTTAGAAAATCGCTAAGGTCCGGGGCCACAAAAACTCTCGGATTAAGCAACATGATTGGTTGATCACTTGAGGCTTCGCGGGGTTCGCTTCGCCTATGGGTTTAAACGTATACGGTTGTATGTGAGTCAGTCAGTTACACAGAGGGCTGTGGGGATATGAGTGAACCTACTCCTAAACAGCTAGGAAGGACAATAGACTGATTAATAATTAATCCTAGAAAAAAATACACATGAATAAATACGATACAAAATAATGAAGTTGGTATAATGGAACAACTTGTTCTAAGCTGACGGTCTAAATAAAGCACTACTTGTACTTATTCTTATATATTTTTTACCTCAAACACTTTATGAACTCCTTCGATGAAATC
>NW_007427769.1:0-484 GCF_000475195.1 Diaphorina citri
AGGGTTGGTCTGAATAATTGTTCCAGGTTGTATTATTAGGGAGGCGGATGATTTTTTCATATTGGGATAAGGCCTGTTTGTTCTATGGTGTCGAGTAAAAGAAAGTAAAAGTAAAAGAAAACATAACTATAGGTAAATAGAACTGATGTAGGAGTAGGTACTTCAAAAATTGGTTGGCTGGAAGAGCTCATTTCTGAGAACCCTGCCACTTAAAAAAAAAACTTGTGCAAGTCTAGTTAGCTTGAAGAGTAGCGCTCCCCAATTATGTCCTCTCTTCAATTTCGGGAAGATAAGACTCCAGGTTACCCTTAGGCCAGCCACTCACTATCAGGTAGACCTGATAGGTACATCTGATGAGGTCCGTCTGTCGGGTCTATCTAATAGTGTGTGTGCTCATTAGGTATCAGGTGTACCTGTCAGGTTTATCTGATAATGTGTGTGCTCATCAAGTAGACCTGAAGCGTTTCATAACATTTACTAAGAA
>NW_007427770.1:0-484 GCF_000475195.1 Diaphorina citri
CGTTTCCAAAATAACGTCACATTTACGAAAATAAACTCAATCCGAAAACTGATAGTACACTGACATAGTACATACTACCTACATCATACAATATCATTTGATTTCAAATACCACAGATAAGGAAATATTTGATAACGATGTTAGTACCTATCTACCTGTAGACTAGATTACAATACATGATGTCTTATACCTACATTTACCTTACCTACTTTTGAAAAACAATATTGTTTACAAAAAAGTACCTATGTGCCATTGTGCCTACTATGTATTGGTACCTAAGCGCGTACGCATTTACATAATGTGCATTAAAACTGAATGGATCTCTCAGTTAATTATATCAAATAAACCTTCAGTATAGTGTAGCTTGAAAAGTAGCGCTCCTGCCTTGTAAGCGATAAGCCGCGGGTTCGATTTCCGCCCGGGGCGAACTTTATCCTGAACAGATGAGATGTGTTCTCGGAACGGGTGGTTCTATCCTGTCTTC
>NW_007427771.1:0-484 GCF_000475195.1 Diaphorina citri
CATGCAGCATGAACATCATTATGAAGGTAGGTAGGGTTGGGTGGTAATTCGGATTGTAGGTAGAAATTTTCAACTAGGTAGGTATGCCAGACTAGTTAGCATGGAGGGTAAGGCGTCTGCCTTGCAGCGCTAGGTTCGATTCCCGTCCAGGGCGGAATTTATCCTCCTGTACAGGTAAGGTTCGTTCTCGCGGAAGGGCTGGCTTTCTCCTATCCTGTCTTCTCTTTGCTTTCGGGACGACAAGATCTTAGCAGTTACAGATCTCTCTCTCAAACCTTTTAAAAAGAAGAAGAAGAAACAAGAAGAAGAAGAAGAAGAAGAAGACGAAGAAGAAGAAGAAGAAGAAGAAGAAGAAGAAATTGCTTGAAGAGACAAAATTTTATTCAAGACAGGAGGAAACGGAATGGGTGCAGGAAAGGACGAGCTGAAGCAAGGGAAAGGTTAGAACTCTTAAGGGACAGGATTCAGGACTCAGGATAAGGGA
>NW_007427772.1:0-484 GCF_000475195.1 Diaphorina citri
GTGTGATAATATGCATTAGGTTATGTACTGAGCCAAAGACACACACAGGCTAAGTTTTGTTTACGGTTGCAGCAAGTTGTTATAAACGGAATGGTTGGGATTCTAGGTAATTTGTTAATCATAATTTTAAATATAGCTATTAATTAATAAATGTTTTTATACATATAATATACATGTGATTTGTGAAAGTGTGATGTATGTTTTATGTAAGAGAGAGCCAAATACACACAGGATAGAACCGGTTAAGTTTTGGTTAATAATATCTACTGACGTGACGTGATGTGACGACTGGTCAGGGTTAATTTGGGTTATTATCAATTTTTTAATCATGATCATGAAATGATATGATATGAATTTTATCGTTAAAAAAATGTTTTATTGTTCTTTAACTTACGTATACCTACATAAATGGAGCCTAGTTACTTGAGTACTTACTCTTTTTTATTATTATTATTTTTTTACCGGTATATTTATTTTATTATTA
>NW_007427773.1:0-484 GCF_000475195.1 Diaphorina citri
GGGGGGATGGAATTATTTTCCATAAATACCATTCCCCAAGAACATCATTACGAAGTCTCCTCATTGAGCTGAGATCCCACCAATATTGTGAGATGACCAGAGATATGAAATTTCATGACTTAAAATTTTCATAATAATGAAAGCAGCATATTCCGACTGAAAGATGTGAAAAATCTGCTAATAGTGAGTTATGAAAGGACGGAGAGGAAGAGAGAGAGAGAGAGAGAGAACTTCAGGAGGAGGTTATTGGCTAGTGCTGGAGAAGAGACGAAAAAGATGTCCTAAACTCCCTGACACCAGAACATAACTTCGAGGTAGGGCGAATGACCGAATGAGTAAGCACCTTCACATACTGTGAAAGGCAAAATTTTTATTCAGAAGAAACGTGCTGTTCCTATGGAATTTATAGTAGGAATATTGGGTGGGCAATTTCTTTCCCCAATTTAGTAAATAAAATTTTATCAGAATTATTATCTTAACATTC
>NW_007427774.1:0-484 GCF_000475195.1 Diaphorina citri
AATAATTCCCATTTGGGTTTTAAGTAAATGGGAATAATTCCCATTTGGGTTTTAAGTAAATGGGAAGTATTGTGTCTCATAAGGCCTTATCGTCCCGAAATCGAAGAAAGAAGGAAGAAAGGATAGGAGAAAGCCAGCCGTTCCGAGAACGAACATTATTCGCCCAGGATAAAATACGCCTTAGTTCGGAATCGAACCCGCGGCCTAGCGATTACTAGGCAGACGCGCTGCCAACCAAGCTATGTAACTAGGGCTGGCACACTCATCTTTTGTATGTAGTTTTCGAAACGAAGAAAGTATCTGACGTGCTCAGCATAATATTAAAGGAAAACAACTTTATATTGGCCAGTTAATTTAACCTAATTCTCGGAAAGGCTGTCTTTCTCCTATTCTGTCTTTCTTCTTTGTTTTTTAGTCCGTCCTTCCTTCATTATTACAATAGTAATAAAAAGGTATAAGGGACGGACTATTGTATTCGCTTCGG
>NW_007427775.1:0-484 GCF_000475195.1 Diaphorina citri
CTGAAAATTTAACAGTGGCGGAGTTAATGTTTGGGGCATTTTTAACAGTGCCGGAATATAGGGTTGAGGTATTGCTGATGAAACTTGAAAGTGAATTATTTGTGGTGAAGCTGAAAGCTTCTTCAACGTTTGTGGATATCAGAGCTTTACTAAGGGATTTCTTTACTAATGTTGGATTTCACCAATATTTATTCAGTCATTAGAACTCCTGTTAAGCTAACAGCCAGTTAAGTTCCATTTAATTTGTATTGGCTTAACAGGGCTGTTAAGCTAACGGACTGTTTGAAGCTGGAGAGAAGGTTGGTGAAATCCACTCTAACTCTGTCAATTTTTGTTTTTACCAGCCCATAAAAAGGTAGAGCTCTGCCTTGTAAGCTCTAAGTAGCAGGTTCGATTCCCGAACGGGGCGGATTTTGTCCTAAACAGATAAGGTTCTTTTTCGAAACGGCTGGCTTTCTCCTATCCTGTCTTCCTTCTCTCTTCG
>NW_007427776.1:0-484 GCF_000475195.1 Diaphorina citri
ATTCCTTATTTGTTTCCACAGAACTAAATGACCTCTGCTCAGCTTTGCTTGCTAAGCATAAGCCATTCTCAGCCTCTCGATCGATGGGTGTTTTACGTGTAATTACCATAGATCCCGATCATGCAGAAGTAAGTATACGAAAAGTAATCCGTGGCCCTAGGCATTTAAGTTGCTAATATTTCTTCTATTTTTCAGACATATTCGACTTTGTCGCAGGTCTTCTGGACAGATGGAAGCCCTTGGTAACGTTTCGTAACATTGGTTACTTCTGTTGTATCACTACCAATCCGGACCATGTGGAGGTAAAACGAAAATTATGTTTGTGTTGTCTGTCTTGTGTTATTATTCGTTCGTCATTGTATTTGAACCTGCATGTATCTCTGTAGCAAATACTCTCTGTAGGAAGTACTTTGCAAGTTTACTGTTGCTGAAATTATTCAGTGTATTTTTGGGGTACGGCACCTGTTGTTGACTGCTTTTGGCT
>NW_007427777.1:0-484 GCF_000475195.1 Diaphorina citri
CTGAATCGCTGGTAGTTGACTTAAAATAATGTAGTGCCGTCAAAAGTTGTTAAGGTATGTCCACACATAGTCGACCGGCCGTACTTCCGTTTTACTTCCATATTCAATGGGCACTCGATATTCTTTCTTTCTTCAAATTACCGTCACGAATTTGTCCCAATGGAGATCAAGGATTGAGACTTTTAGAACCCGTAAGGAATTGAGGATTGTGTAAAATCAATTTTGTCATTACCTCTTTCTATTAATAGCTGTTATGTGTTTTTTATTTAAATAATAATTACTGGCTCAAAATTTTATGTTCTTGAAGTCTTTACTATGTAGGAAGTCTTCAAGTGTACAATGTATTTTATAGTTTGACAAGTATTCTGAAGTATTAATGGCATCACATTGAAAATATTTGCCATAATTTTATTAGATAATTTAGGACTCTAGATATTATGTATAATATGTTATGAGAGGCACACATAAAATGGGATAGTCCCAA
>NW_007427778.1:0-484 GCF_000475195.1 Diaphorina citri
AAAAGCTCAAGTGCCTTAGGGAGTAATCACGCTTAATGGTCCAACAACTAATAACAAGTAAAGTATTTTAGTTTTGTCGCTGTATTACAAACTAAATTTATTTACCAGTTGGTATTGCTAGGAGTAATTGCATGTTATTCATACCTGGCAACCATGAATATGAATATCTACGAATACCTATCATACCGGTAGAACCTAACTACCAAAGGCCAATAATGTAGAATAGAATAGATTATACCTTGTTTACCCGTACACTGCCTGGAGAAACAACAGAATAATCTAGTCTATGTAGTTGTAAAGGTTAAAGTAGAATAGAATAGATTATACCTTGTTTACCCGTACACTGCCTGGAGAAACAACAGAATAATCTAGTCTATGTAGTTGTAAAGGTTAAAGACTTAAAAAAAAAGAGGTTTGACAGAGGGAACTGTGACTGCTATGGTCTTATCGTCCCGAAATCGAAGAGAGAAGGAAGACAGGATAG
>NW_007427779.1:0-484 GCF_000475195.1 Diaphorina citri
GAAATTGTCGGGATTTTGTCGTACCCTGTATAATTTTTGGATTTTTTTCTACCAACGTTTGTAACTTCAGGGACATATGAAAATGTAGATGCCCATCATAATCTCTAGAAATCCCCTTGAATATTTGAATTTCAATGATTTTTAGTGTAAATATCTGTGTACATTAAACCTAGTGTCGTTTTCAAGATGTCCGCTGAAGACCTGCCAAGAACTCAGTGACAGGCTACCTTGGGCTCAAATTATTATTGGAAAGTGATATCAGAGAATTTTATCAGGTAAACTAGACTTCTTTATCAATAGTACTCCTTGGGTAATGTATTTATCTTATCGCTCCCTGTGTTATTTATCATCATTTTCCGTCTTTATTTGGACCTCAGAGGAACGAATGAGTTTTTCTGTCAGAGCTGAGAAATGATTGCTACACATAAGTTTCACCCACTCAGTGATAAAATTGAAGGTTGAAGAGAAGAAACTCTATGTGAGG
>NW_007427780.1:0-484 GCF_000475195.1 Diaphorina citri
TGTTTTTTGAGCCTGTTAGTTTTGAGGCATTTTGCACCTTTCAAATTAATTTGTGAACTTGTGAATTTATTCAATACCTACCTATACTTGCTAGAATTCCATTTGATTGCCCCCCTGGACTTTTTCTTTAAATACCTACCAAATTTGTTGTGTTTTGACCTACCTAGTTATCTCTTTACTTCTTTTGCTTTTGATAGTTTAGTGTCAAGTTAGTATTTACCTACCTCACACCCCCTTGGTGAGTTATTGAAAATTTTTATTTGATTTTTTTTCTTCTCTTTTTATCTATTTGCCTTGATTAGTACATTTGATTTTTGATTTTTTGCTAGCTAATTGAGTTTTTGCTTTGTAACTACCTTACCTACATTTGAATTTTCATTTTTTAATTTTTTTGTTGCTTCTGCATTTTTTATCACCTCTCTTATTAAGATGATTTGTTGTGAATAGTACCTAACTAAATGTTAATTAAATTTTGGCTTTTTTA
>NW_007427781.1:0-484 GCF_000475195.1 Diaphorina citri
CTAACGCGCAAGCTTAGTGTGGTACTCACTGATACGCGAAGGCTGTAAGGAAAACTGGAAACAATTGTATTGATCCTGGGACACAATGCTACGTTTTGTTTGGAGACTTCCTCCAACTTGGTTTCACAACCTTGTCTCTTCGACAAAATTAGTACTTTACACACATAAACTCTGCGAAAACTTGTCGTACACATGAAATTGTAAGACCAAGTTGGAAAAGTCTGCAGGCAAAATACAGCTTGAGCACCAGACTTTAAGTAGATCAAATGTCAGTCTCAGTTAAAAGCTATAATCTCACATACCCTACAATCGGTTTCTGGAACTTGATCTTCTCTCCGTACTTGGCGACGATTTCCCGGGTGTCCGGGGTCGGGTTGTTGAGAAACGTCAAAAACTGGCCGATCCACCACACGATCGGGTCGCCGTGCAGTCGGGTCAGGCGAGGCTCTAAGTCTTCAGGTATAGCCAGAGGAAGGTAAGGGGG
>NW_007427782.1:0-484 GCF_000475195.1 Diaphorina citri
GTTTGTCTCTTCTCATTCCAAGTTTCTAGGAAATGCAATCAATCAACCAACCATTACCCAGATAATTTTATGCCAAATGGAGAGACTGAATGAATGAAATAGAAATGGGATTTTTTTAGGGCTTTAATGCCAATAATTCCTAATGGAATTGAAGTCAAATCCATTAGGAAGAGTTTTAAACTTTTAAATGACTAATATGTGTGGTTCTAACCTCATTACAAAGATTTGTAGGTGCCTATCTACCAAATGAAAATTAACAGATAGTTGAAATTTTGGGTAGCTGGGTAGATACAGTAACAGTACCTACTCACACTTGCACTGAGTACCTAACTTAAGTAGTAAGTAGGTATTTTGTAGCCAAATACTGTCCTTCATTAAAGAATGGAGAATGGTTTGAATAACAATTAATCCTCTCCCAGTCGTTCCCATGGAATGAAGAAAAGAAATCTTGCCTACATCAGCGCCAAAAACTCTGCCCCCCCCC
>NW_007427783.1:0-484 GCF_000475195.1 Diaphorina citri
AACTTTGGTGCACAACAATTATTGCATGTTGCAAGGTGATTCAAGGTTGGTGATGTAATTGTGCTTGCATGAGACTGCTCGCCTGTAATTATCACCCTTTCCAAATGATGCGTTTCTTGATGAACGCATCCTCATCAATCTCTAAAGCTATGTCCACACATGGTCGACGGGCCGTCGATCGATGTCAACTGAAACCGCCCACACTGCCTCGACAACATACAATGTAGATTTACCTGTGGACACAGCTCAAAGGGACTTGTTTTACACATTCTAGCAGTCTATAGTCACCATCAAATTCTAATACGGTGTGTGTTTTTTTCGTGTCCACAGAAGACTCTCCAGATGTCACGAGAAAGGCGAGGAAGCACATACTAATATAAAACACTCATCACTCTTCCCTAAATGAATTATAGCCGATTTCACCAAACTTCAATCAAGCCTTAATTGAATCATTAAGCACTGATGGGGAATTAAAGTTGAAAAT
>NW_007427784.1:0-484 GCF_000475195.1 Diaphorina citri
TAGGTACTTTGGTATTCCTATGTAGGTATGTAAAGATACTTTGGTATTTGCCAACCTGATATTTATTAATGATCGTTAAAACATCTATTCGTTTATCCTTATGTATAAATAATGTAGGTCCATTATGCCATTTGCTATTTTTTGCTGTCATTCAAGAGAAAGATGCGGGTTTTTTTGTAAGAGACTAAAACGGCTAAAACCCCCTACCTAATTTCACTTCACAAATGACGTCACACACTAAAAGGTCAACGATACGTAAGAGTCGTGGAGCGTGGTTGGTGATTGGACGAGTGACCGTTTGGATCTATCACACAGGTTGTGCTAGCCAATTCGCAGTACCATCAGACATGTAATATTGCCAGCCTAGTTAAAAAAAAAGGTACCTAAATACTACCTACCACTGCAAAACAGCTTGAACCTTTATTTTTTTATATTATTATTATATATTTTTTTTCCTAAGAGCTTGGATAGAGCGAACGGTAAC
>NW_007427785.1:0-484 GCF_000475195.1 Diaphorina citri
AAAAAAAAAAAAAAAAAATCGACTGGATTGAGCTTTTGGCCTCTTTTCCCACAAAGTCCTTCTTTAGAACAGTCTGGAAACCACTGTGTTGGTGATGGGTTAAAATATCCATAGTTTGAAGTCCATAAACTGTGAAGACGCTTATATTATGGAGGTTGGCAATGTTTAACCCGCCAAGGCTGGTCGTTGTTTACTCAGTTTACTCCGTCGTTGTTTACTCCGTCTAGGGTAGGTAATAAGTTGAATACAGTGGATTTGAGTTCAAGACTGGATCGAATGAAGTGAATTCAAAGATTTGCTATCAAACCCGATTTTTTTTTTGACAATTTGTCTGACTTCGATGAAATTTGACAAAAATATTCTACCCTAGATGTGTTCGATCGGACGTAAAGAGGCCCGATGGAGGCCCCTTTTTACTTTCCTTATCCTATAGGAAGGAAAGTAATGTAATCGGGTCAAAATTTCGATGGTCAGTTTTTAGTGC
>NW_007427786.1:0-484 GCF_000475195.1 Diaphorina citri
TTTGCCATGTGCTCAGTTCATTGCTCTGAGATTGAAAACAAAAGTCATCAAGGATAAGTACCAGAGATCTAACCGAGCCATCTTGGGGTACATTATGCGAGGAAACCGGGGTGCTGCGTACGCTAATCATTCTAATCAACTATTAAATAATAAAATCTGTGGACCTGGGTCTACTCTACTGTAATAATTAACATTCCTGGTTCAACATCTACATCTATTAGCTAATAATGAAGCTAGTAAATTCTTCTACTACTACTCGTATACTTAGAGAGAAAAATACACAAATAGAAATCTAGCTCTACAAAATTTCCCTAAAGGAAAATACAACGACAAAATTACATACGTTCCAATTTGACAATTTTCATTCAAATGAGATTGATTACAATGCTATAGTATCTTGTAAACGTAATGAAGCTAATTCAAATTTTACATTAATTTAAATCAGCATACCTACACTTATATGGATAGAAGTTTCCAGTAGGAT
>NW_007427787.1:0-484 GCF_000475195.1 Diaphorina citri
TCTCCCCCACCCTCTCTCTCTCTCTCTTTCTCTCTCTCCCTCTATCTCTCTCTCTCTCTCTCTTTCTCTAATCCTATGTGCCAAAAAGATCAAGAAGTATTAAAATGAATCTAGGTAGGTACTGCATCTCTCTCACGAGAGAGAGAGATAGAGTTACTGTCTCAGTTTTGCTTTAAGGTTCTTCTTGCTTCAAGGCCTTTGATTATGATACAAGCAAGGAGATTTATGATTTCAAAGTTGCGGCCAGCGACGACAGTGGCCACATGGGAGAAGCTGCGACAATTTTGAGTTCTACAATAATATTGTTATAAATTATAAAGTGTGGGAAAAAAATGATATCCATCCAATACTTGGATTCAAATTATTCAAACGACTAATTTCATAAGTTATGATTATGAACTGTGAAATCATTTTCAAATTTTGTTACCAAAGAAATCCAAAATGGCGGACAAGTGGACACTTTGTACACCGATTTTTCAAAAGC
>NW_007427788.1:0-484 GCF_000475195.1 Diaphorina citri
CATAGCGACCGGTGCCAGCATGGTAGGTAAACATTGGATGTTAGGATTATTGAGATATTGGGAAAATCCTACAATGCTTCAGTGAGTACCAAAGGTGTGATATAATAACACAAAGAAACTGCATTTACATTTACTATCACCTATCACCAAACGCCGATGAACAGTGAATCGTGAATAACATTAGCAAGGTGGTTGGTGTCAGGCTAGTTACCTTGGAGGGTAGCGCATCTGCCTTGTTATTCCCGCCCCGGGCGAACTTTATTCTAAACGGATAAGGTTCGTTCTCGGAACGGCTAGCTTTCTCCTATCCTGTCCTCCTCTCTCCGATTTCGAGACGATAAGACCTCCGTTGTTACATCAATTTCCCTTTATCAATCTTCTTGAAAAAATTGGTTGGTTCTTGTGAAAAAATGTACCGACCAACGTTTGTACCATGCCTTGGGCATAAATCTGGAGAATAAAAAAAAAAAAAAAAAAAAGAAGG
>NW_007427789.1:0-484 GCF_000475195.1 Diaphorina citri
CAAACTTTATCTGATAATGATAAAATTCACCCTGAGGCCTGAATGGGAATCCAACCCGCCAGTCAGCACTCTCATGACCAGTTATTAGACTTAAGTCTTAACTGGTTGAATGTGATGTGCTAAAAGTACAAGAAGTGCCCCCCTCCCACCCCCTTGGTAAGGCACTTTTCTCATGACTTTTCCACGTATTAGAATAATCGATTATTAATCGATTAATAATCGATTAATCGATTATTTTTTATAATCGATTATTGATAATCGATTATGTGAAATAATCGATTATTCCCAACACTAGTCAATCCTCTTTTTTATATATAAAAAAAGAAATGTTATTTTGTTGTTGATTAGAAAATTTTAAACTGAAACAGTGTTGCCAACGTAGCTCCGAGCGAAAGTCGTACTGCCGACTGCGCACATGAAATTACCGTATTTTAAAAAATGTTACCGCACAGTTCAATATCCAAAAACCAAAGAAAAATAGAAA
>NW_007427790.1:0-484 GCF_000475195.1 Diaphorina citri
CATTAAAATTACATTGCCTTCAGGACATACGGAGAAAAAATCGGATGAAACTTACGACAAGTTGACAAGTGGGAAGGGCCCGTTAAGGTTAAGGGGACTATTAACTATTTTATTCCAGTTTTGTTTGCTTTTCACACTTCTCCTTCAGATATTGCTGTCTCTTTTATGAAGTTCAGCAAGGTTTTTCTCTTTCATAAAGTGCTCTCCTAGATAGGAGAAGATCGGGGTTCGATTCCAAGTACACCTTCAGAATTTGCTGTTATATTAGAGGTTTGATAGAGGGAACTGAAACTGCTCAGAGTGCTAAGGTCTTATCTTCCCAAAAGCGAAGAGAGAAGAAAGACAGGATAGGAGAAAGCCAGCCGTTTCAAGAACGGAAAAATCAGCCCCGGGCGAGAATCGAACCTTAGTAATATTTATCTGTGTTATTGTGGTTTCAGTTCCAGTCGTTATTCGCAGCCCAGTGCAATCTACAAGTGGTCTA
>NW_007427791.1:0-484 GCF_000475195.1 Diaphorina citri
GAATGACATTCTAAGGTCATTTGATCTCCTTCCATGGCACCCACCAGTTGATTCTGGATCCAAATCATGGGAGGAACTAAAACAAAGAAGACAATCTTAGTACTTGACATTATGCATCACGCAGTCAACTTCAAGGCGTATTCTGGCAAAGCTGTTGGGCAATCACAGGAAAAGCTAGTGAACATTTTGACCTTGCTTCTCCATTGAAATTAATAATTTAGGTCTGCAATCCAGGCTAATGGTTTTCTAGGAAATGTTCCAATTCAACAACTAATGCAAAGTCTACACCTGGGACGTCTCTTATGACAGCCTGTCCACGACCACTTAACATCTCTTCCATGTCTCATCCTAAACCCAGTCAACCTGCTCTGCACAATTTCATGTCCCATCCACACCTCCACCGTTGCCCTCCCAGTCACCCTGTTCTGTACAAGTTACCCATCCTTTCCACCCACCACCACTACTCCCTTCCATCTAGCAGAAA
>NW_007427792.1:0-484 GCF_000475195.1 Diaphorina citri
AAAATGAAGAGACAAAAAGAGACAGACAGTTGTCATTTTGTCAGCGGGATTAAAAAGTCGAGGAGAAAAAAGGTCTAAAAGCAGAGCGACATTTGTCTGTCAACTTCACTGACAATACTGGGAAGTGATGTGTCAATTTACATCTAAGGAGGAAGAAGGGGAGGCAAAGAAGAAGATGAATAGAGGAAGAGGAGAAGGAAAAGAAGGAGGAGGAGCAGGATAACGAGGAAGTAGAGATGCAGCTTCATAACAATAAAAACGTAAAGAGGCAATGATATTATCTCGTAATATGCAAGTTTTTTTATTTTATGCAAACTAACATTTCGCCTGTCGTGTTTACCTTATGCTTGAGAACTTGAGTTTTCTACTTTCTACTGAATTTACATATGTCAATTCTTTTACTAGTTTTTTTAGGAGTAGGAAATAAACCAGTGAAATACCATAAAATAACTACCTACCAGAGGTATTGCAGTACAAGTAAATA
>NW_007427793.1:0-484 GCF_000475195.1 Diaphorina citri
TTTATATTTTTTACCCATTTGCAACTGCTCCATTGTTGTATTTTATTTTACATCTAACCGCTAACCTCAGCCCGGTTCATTCAAGGTCACTACCTCCCCTCACCTTTATGAAAACAACACGAATTTCTGGTTAATCCGGCCCGAAGGACCAATTCCTGGTTAATCTGGCCCGAAGGACCACTGATTGAAAAATGGGCTTCAGGTTGAAGCATCGTGTGTAACAAGCCTCTGAAAATCATGTTCTGTTTCACAGGTTGGTACGCTTGCATGTCGATTGTGAAACAGCTGTTTCGATTTTAAAAACACATTTCAAGATTTCAAGCAAAACTGCAAAATCTGCATTCCCAAATTTTAAATTCTAAACTCTAAACTTGAGATCCTCTTGTGGTTCGTTTCTGTAGAACAGAGATTTGACTGCCAAATTGTCAGTGGACACATCTTCAATCTAAATACCCAATATGCCCGCCGCTCTCAGTCCCAAAGT
>NW_007427794.1:0-484 GCF_000475195.1 Diaphorina citri
TAAAAAAAAAAAAAAAAAAAAAAAAAAAAAAAAAAAAAAAAACCCAATCAAAATAAATTAAATCAAGGTGTCTAGGCTACCTACTTATGTACATGATAATATGATAAACAAAGCTGGGTATGTGCAAAACAGCAAAGCAGCAAGGATTAAAAAAATAAATTGACCTAGGTACCTAACTGTCAAGTGTGACTTTTTTTTCTAGGTCCCATTATCTATTAAATACTTGGAAATTAAAATAAACAAAAAGGCAGAATTTGTTTGCTGATATAATGAGACAAAGTTTGCTGATATAAAGTTTCTTTTCCTTTGGAATATGGCACACTTATGTAAGTTTGTACTGTAACCATTTTTTGATATTTGAAGCTATGTTTAAAGTATTAAAAAATATTCATCAGTACCTGTTTGAAATAAGGAATCCATGTTCCAATCATAAAAAGTGCACAGATCTACTAAGAACTATCCCTAACTGTAGTATACAAAAAAA
>NW_007427795.1:0-484 GCF_000475195.1 Diaphorina citri
TTCTCTCTTCGATTTCGGGACGATAAGACCATAGCAGTTACAGTTCCCTCTGTCAAACCTCTTCAAAAAAAAAAAAAACTCGACCTTAATGTAATGTCACGCTATGCCTAGGCTGTGTATTAAAAGTAGAAGGTATTGTGTCTCATGATGAGACGTTGCTTTATGGTGTGTTGTGTAGGTAGACGAAACTCTCATCTTCTGTGAAGTACCTACACAACACACCATAAGACGACGACCCAAATATATATAACCTCTCTTGTTCGCTAGGTGGCTACAAAACGAGAAACTTACCAACTTTGTGATCATTTTTGTTTACACCTCTCTTCGTAAGTATCACAGCACTTCCGTGTTGTTCGCGTAACAGTTGGAACACTACTGTTCACTAGATTCCTAACGTGTACGAGTATTTGAATTAAAATATCTTGTATTGTAAGATTTGTGAAACATTTTGGCATTCAATCATCCGCGGTTATTGCTTCTAGGT
>NW_007427796.1:0-484 GCF_000475195.1 Diaphorina citri
ATACTCAGATTCTCATCATCAGACCAAAATCGCGAGAGAGATGTTTACTCTACGAGCGCTGGAGTTGAAGTGAGACTACCCATGCCTTTGAAGAAAACCACACTTTTAAATTTGATCATGTTAAAATTGTTAAAAAGGAAGACCATTGGAAGAAAAGAAAAACCTTAGAGGCCTTTTATATCAACCAAGAAAAGAATTCCATTAACTTTAAAACTGATGTAGGGAACACTGTTTGCATATATCAGAATATATTAAACCGCATACTGTCAGGGTATATCTACCCTCCTTGACCTGGTGCTTTCGACGACACAATTATTATATACCTATCTACACAGTGAGCTAAGATCTGAGGTAGCATCCACGAAGTGGGGGGAGTCCGATCAACTATTTTGCCTGCACTGGGGAGCTCCTTGACCTGGTGCTTTCGACGACACAATTATTATATACCTATCTACACAGTGAGCTAAGATCTGAGGTAGCATCC
>NW_007427797.1:0-484 GCF_000475195.1 Diaphorina citri
GTGAGAATAGAGAATGAAGAAACAGAGGAAATAACAATTGGAAGAGGTGTGAGACAAGGATGTTGTATGTCGCCATCACTCTTTAACTTGTACGCTGAAAAACTATTAGAAGAAGCGTTGAGAGATACACCTGGAATACAAGTTGGCGAAGAAAATGTGAAGAACCTCAAGTATGCAGATGATCAAGCAGTGCTAGCAACATCAGAAAGAGCACTACAGGTTATGATTGACAACATCAATGAAGCAGGAAAAAGATTTGGGATGAAGATAAATGCGGGAAAGACGAAAGTTATGAAGATTGGGAAAACAGAAAGAAGAATAAATCTAACACTAGAAGGGCAGAGACTTGAGCAAGTAGAAAACTTCAGATACCTGGGAGGATTAATAAAATCAAACGGAAGCTGCACAGAAGAAATCAGAAGCAGAATAGGAATGGGGAAGATAGCGTTTGAGAAAGTCAAGGATCTACTGACCACAAGAAGGA
>NW_007427798.1:0-484 GCF_000475195.1 Diaphorina citri
TCCATCAAAGAGAGAAATTTCCATGAAGAGTTTGACGGTTTCAACGCGGAACTTTCGTCAACTTGGCGGTGTGCAGCACAACTTTTTAATATTGGCATCTATAGTTCATCCAGATCAATGTGACAGCAATGAGTCGTCAACCCAAAATGAAGGAATCAATCAGATTACAGGAAATCCTTACATTGTTGCAATTAAGGTAAAGGTCTATTTTTGATAAACTCTCTCTTTTAAAATGCAGAGGTAGCTCTAAGTTCAGAGGTTGGATTCCAGAACAGGTAAGGTGATATCCGCTTACCCTGACTTTGTTCACTGTCGGAGGGAAGCACTGTGCAATATACCTTCCCCTTTTAAAGATTCTCTACCATTGCGTCCATTGCACATGTGACATGTTTGGCAACAATGCCTCTTTTTTTGCTGCCACATTGATCTGGACACACTATAATTACTTGCCATGTTTTCATCCGATATTCCTCATGGAAATATT
>NW_007427799.1:0-484 GCF_000475195.1 Diaphorina citri
TCAAAGTTGATGAAGAAAAAGATTTTTTAAGAATTTTAAAGGGTTTTCCTGATTTTTGAAAGATGTTGTGATTCTAATTCAGGCCACAAAGAAATTGCCCTTTTGCCAGTCTCTCCAAGTAAGAGAGAGTACCTACCTAAGTTTAGGGCTTGTCTGTGCCATTGCATGTCCACCTGGTATAGTCTATAGGTACCTACTATTCTGAGATTCTGACGATTCTGAGTATTCTGATGTCTTGAAAATCAAACCAAACCCTCGTATCACCTATCAGCGAACTGTCAATCCACAGTTTGATAAAGACAGGTGGCTCGGTGGCTCGTACCTATAACTAGCCTTTTAGAAGTTATAATCAAAGGGTCCATTGTAAGATGACCAGAGGGTCAGTTGTACAAATAAAATCAAAAGCTTGTACCCACCTGTAAGTCTTGTTTAGCTGCCTCCGCTCCTGCCCTCGTGTGGAATGTCACGAATCCTACTGGCTAGA
>NW_007427800.1:0-484 GCF_000475195.1 Diaphorina citri
AGTAAGTTGATATGGTGATTAACATTGTGGTTGGATTGATTCATAGATCCTAGGTATCCAAACAACCTAGCATACTAATTATAAGTACCAATGAAATCGATTACATACATACTTGCTATCATAGAGATAAGGCCTTGTCTTGCACTTACCTTGGTATCAAAACCTCTCACTCATCCTTTGTGAATTCAACCAGATATCAAGTCCTCATGAATGATGAATGTGCTAGAATCAGGATGAGCTTTACAAATTTATGTATCTTGAAAAAACTATCCAAATTACACAAAAATTCCAAAATCAAATAAAAATTTGTCTCTCCACAAGGCAAAGAGAGGTTTCTATTTTGAAATTTCGCGGCAACAGGTTGTTTTTTTTTTTTATCAAGGCTTTATTACAGCGAAAAATATGAACGGACTACCTAGACATAATGTAGAGCACATTGCATACTCTTATCATGAATACTAGGCGTTCACTAAATATTTTGGTA
>NW_007427801.1:0-484 GCF_000475195.1 Diaphorina citri
TCCTTTCAAAGACCTAGGGGGTAACGTCATCGACATTTGTAGCAAGTTATCCACAAATGAAAAGCTGGAGCTGAGAAATCTTCTGAATCGCTATATTCACGTATTTGCCAAGAATGAATATGATTTTCTTACTCCAAAAATTGATCCTTACAATATTGAATTGGAACAGGAGGACCCTGTATATTGTGCACCGTATAAGCTAGGTCCCAAGGAGAGGGAGATACTTGACTCTATCATCGATGAATGGGTCGAGGCTGGTATCTTAGAGCCTTGCAATGAAGGGAGTGAATATTGTTCTCCTATGTTTTTGGTACCGAAAAAGGATGGCGGTAAAAGACTTGTATGCGACTTTCGGAAAATTAATGAAAAGATAAAACGTGACGTAACACCTATTGGTAATTTCCAGACAATATTTGATTGTTTAGAAGGTAGTAAATTGTTCTCCTCGATGGACATAAATTCCGCTTTTCTTAACATGCCATTG
>NW_007427802.1:0-484 GCF_000475195.1 Diaphorina citri
GAATGTAAAGTAGGTGTTCTAAAGCGCAATCGATGACATCGTCTCTCTTTCAATGAGAAAGAGGGGGAGAGAGAGAGAAGGAAAGGAGAAGGGAGAGAAGTTTCGAGAGGAAAAAGAAATAGATCACACTCAAAAAGGAAAGATGGAAAAAAAGTTGATGAATTTGTGCATCTTGCATTTTAAAATGTTGGAAAGGAACTTTATACATTATTCATAAGATCATGAGACATACCTATTACCTATTGTGTAGGTTGTAAGATGTATGCATAAGTAGGTGCACCACAGGCATACATAATAATATGGTTTATTAGGATTGTATATTTTTCAAGTTTAATGCCTTCTAGAGATGGATCTTTATTGAATCTGCTTTGGATTTCTCAGGATGGGCCACTTTGTGTTCTTTTGTGGTTGCGATGAGATCTTTTTCGATTTTCACGCTTTCTGATTTTTCGGTTTGACTAAGTAGGCTTACCGATAATAATTA
>NW_007427803.1:0-484 GCF_000475195.1 Diaphorina citri
CCTAATCTTCATCTCTCATTCTGATTACCTATCATTCATTATCATTTCATACTCTTTGTTTTGAGACCATTGCCAATCCTCTAATCTTCTTTTTTCATCCTCTTATACATAAACAGATGAAGCACGTATTTTACATTTTCTTATCACAATGACTAATAGCTTATCTTACCTATTTACCTACCTACATCCTGATGATATAGGTAACAAATGCCAAGTTACCCCGTCTGTGTACTACATAAGAAGGTACCTAAGGATAGTTGTGGTAATTTTTGAACTCCTACCTATCGGTCTATACTCGTATGTTGATAAAGTACAGAAGTTGTCACACATAAGGATGAAGGAGTCCACAGCATCTATGAGGATGTGCGACTTAAAATATCAGACTTGTCGTATTAGGTACTTATCTCTTATCTCACTATTATCAATACAGCCATTGTAATGATTTCATGTCAGTCAATGCAAAAACTCGAAACTTTTTTTTTTT
>NW_007427804.1:0-484 GCF_000475195.1 Diaphorina citri
CTACAAGTTTGGCCATGCCTCGGGATGAACTAGCGGGATTCCGGAGCGAAGGGACGGAATTCAGCTAGTATTTATTTAGGATCTAAACTTAAATGGAGTTGAAACTCACTTTATGGACCCCGGCCATAAGTGTAGTAGTAACTTATTGACGTATTTCGTGTATGTGTGTTTTCCATGTAATTATTTGATTATATTGATTATAATAACATATGGCTTGTTTCCTGGTATTTTCCATCTGTTAGACATACCATCACGTTGAGCGTTTTCCTGCTAGATAGGGATGTAAATGAATTGCAAATATATCGATAAATCGATATATCGATATATCGGCCCCTGAAATATATCGATATCGATATATCGGGGGAAATATATCGATATATCGCCGATATATCGATATATTTAACAATTTTTCTTGGATTCCCGTTATGTAAAGTGTTCAAAGTGTGTGTAAAGTGAAAATATAAGGTGTAAACTTCATTTTAAA
>NW_007427805.1:0-484 GCF_000475195.1 Diaphorina citri
CTCCCTCTATACTTCTCCCTCCATGCCTAACATCTCTTTAGGCAGACCCCCCTCAGCCTCGGTAAGTACAATAGAATAGAATATACCCTGTTTATCCTCTTTATCCCGATCGAAAGAGACCAAAAGTCCCTTCACTGCCGCAGTCCAAACAAGGTTTTATGTATTTGTTATTTTCAAACAAGGTTTTATCTATTTGGTACAATATTTTTCAAATAAAAAGATAAAGTTCCCCCGGGTGGGATTTGAAACTGCTACCTTTCGCTTGCAATGCAGGCGCGCTACCTACATAGCAAGGTTTCATTACTGTAACTGCTGAGATCTTGTTGTCCTGAAAGCGAAGAGAAAAGGAAGACGATAGAAAGCCAGCTATTCCGAGAACGAACCTTATCTGTCTAGGACAAAATCCACTCCCGGTGGGAATCGAACCCGTGACATTTTTGCTTATTTGGACTACCACCTATTTGTGCTACATTTATCCTGACTA
>NW_007427806.1:0-484 GCF_000475195.1 Diaphorina citri
GTTTTCTCGCCTAGAACAAGAACAGTAGATGAGTTCAGTACTTTGTGGAGAGTAGTTCAATTCGTGTTACCTGTGTGTTGATTGACGCGTATTTCGGTGGGTATCTAGTGATTATACCAACTACCTATTTGATTTAGGTATTGATTATTAATTGATTATACTGATTATTTTAAACAAGTTTAACCGCGGCTTTTATAATAAAATTAGGATTGAAAGATCCATATCCTAAACATAGGTAGGTTTTGTTACGTGCTTTTAGGACAATTAATTCCAAGTAGGTACTTCTAGGTGCCAGCTGCTTATTAGTGCTTATTAGTCATTTAGGTGCCAGCTGCTTTTTGACAATATTTGGTGCTCAATTACTTTTATCGACCATTTCAAGAGCTTGATGACAATTTCTGGGGTTTTAGGTAGGTACCTACCTAAAACCCCAGCTTTAATTACTGACTATTTTATGTGCTAATAATTTTTTGACAAATATTAG
>NW_007427807.1:0-484 GCF_000475195.1 Diaphorina citri
AAAAAGAAAAAAAAAAAAAAAAAACGCGCCATCTGATAAGCCAATATTAATTAAAGTTCACGAACATGTCCACTTAGTGCACTAAAATCTTGATTCATAATAATGAATGAAATGAACTTTATAAGAAATTGTGGTCATTTTGTGATGAACTTAATGAAAATGATTAAATTATGACCTTTGGGTCAACCATAGAACACCAGAAAGTAACTCGTTGTAATATTTCCTTAGGAAACAGGGGAGGGGATAATCTGAAGATGTTATCTCCACGCTTCATTGTTCTCAAATAAGGGCGCGTCCTCCCTCCCCTTTTTATAACACCCTTCCTCTCTATCGCTCCCCACCCCAGCTCATTCCTCCACCCAAACTCTCCTCTTTTCTCCACCCTCCCTCTTCCCCTCCCTCAACGCACCCCAGTGTTTATTCAACAGTGTCTACAGCAGTGCTTCTCAAAGTTGTTGCCACCGCGGTACACTTTTCGAGACTT
>NW_007427808.1:0-484 GCF_000475195.1 Diaphorina citri
TCCTTATGATCGAAGGTATTTTCATAGAACACAATAAAGAAAGAGTCTTCAGCGATCTTCTATTAATAGAAACGAATGGGCATGCTACAAGTTGCTACAACACAGACCACAAACAAAGGAGTCTAATGTAGACTCGTTTCATTGTTACAAATGTTACATACGATTCACAAGACCTTTGAACCACATTCTGTCCAGGCAATTTTCCTCTTCTTTTTACATCAGCACTAAACTTCTCCTCTTCTTCTTACATTAGCACTCATCTTATATCAGCACTAAAAACTTGTTCCATTGTTGCGAATTCAAATTGACAGTGAAACAATAATGCTTTTTTTTTAAGAGGTTTGACAGAGGGAACTGTAACTGCTATGATCTTATCATCCCGAAATCGAAGAGAGAAGGAAGACAGGATCCCATCAGGATAAAATCCGCCCCGGGCGGGAATCGAACCCGCGGCCTAGCGCTTACAAGGCAGACGCACTACCAA
>NW_007427809.1:0-484 GCF_000475195.1 Diaphorina citri
CAATCAATCAATCAATCAATCAATCAATCAAATCTCAAATTCTTTGTGGTAAAGTAGAGCTTTCTCACAACTTTTGTGGAAATCACAGCATTACTAAGTGCCTCCTTTGCAATCAATTTCCATATTTCAATAATATTTTTACACTGGTAATGCCGCCACTTGTCGCTACTCGAATAAAGTAGCTACTCAATTTTCCTCACGAGGCTGAATGCACCCCAAACTCCACGCACAGAGCAGAAAAAACTTCTACCCTGCCGGGAATCGAACCGGACCTCCGAAGTACAAGCCCAGTGTGATACCCACTCGGCCATGAAGGTAATAACCGTAAGAGTAAATGTAAATGCAGTTTCTTTGTGTTATTATATCACAACTTTGGTGCTCACTGCAGCATTGTAGGATTTTTCCCAATCTTATATTATAAGAACGAGATCCATTCACATTTCACACACTGATCGCTCTATCTCCAGAACCACAACACCTAGAA
>NW_007427810.1:0-484 GCF_000475195.1 Diaphorina citri
ATACAAACATGTTTTTCACTTTACAAAATTTATTCTGCAACTTGGGAGAGAGATTTATCCTCCTCCTCCTTCTCCTCCCCCTCCTCTTCCTCCTCTTCTCTTCCTCCTCCTCTTTTTTCTTTTTCTCCCCTCTCTCCTCCTCTATGCTCTCTCCGTTACATTACATTTTAAATCTAATTTATTAGATTGCTTTTTTCCACATATTGTATTAGGTACACAAAAACGTCCTCTTTTTCCAAATCATCCTCTTTCTCTTCTTCCCCTCCTCCTTCTCCTCCTCCTCCCCTTCCGTCTTTTTTTCCTTCTCTTACTCCTTCTCCCCATCCTCATTAAATCATCCCTTTGTTGCCCCCATGTTCCTGATTTTGTCCTTTTTGATAACCCTATTACCCTAATGCCACCTTCAATATCTATCTACAATCACCCTACCTTCCATTGCATAGGGAGGAAACCCTAACAATAAAGGACCTATTGGGCCCTTTTT
>NW_007427811.1:0-484 GCF_000475195.1 Diaphorina citri
CATTTGTAGGTATAGGTACACCTCGAGGGCACCTCACAAAAAAAATCGTAAGGAAAAAAATCGTTTCGTGCAGTGTGAAGGGGCTGTTAGCTGTTACCTATTTTTGGTTTCTGCTTCAAATCCTTCTTAATTTGATTCACTCGCAGCTCGCAACTATAACACCATACCTTTAGGGAATGTGCTGCTGGTGGCACTCGCCTGGTAAGCTGAAGGGTGCTGATTTGAATCTCTGAGAGGCATGAAATCTTATCCTTATTGGGTTGAGGTCTTGAAGTAATGCCATGATTTGACTAAATTAGGTAAAGTATCAACAAAAAAAAAATTGAGAATTTGACTATCAACCTAACCCTTAGAGCTCTATTATTTTGTGGTCCAACTAACTAATAAAATTCTATACCTTGGCTCCTGGTATCGAACTATTAAGAATTTCTCAGGACTAAAGAGTTGAGCAAAGGGAGAGAAGAGATCTTATGCAAGATAAGAA
>NW_007427812.1:0-983 GCF_000475195.1 Diaphorina citri
TGGACGCCTATGGTGTTCACACGAGGCCAGTACTGCCTGATAACCTCGCGTAATCCAGTCATATTAAAAAGCCGCTCTTGTTTACTCAATAAACAAATTAGTATATTTGTTTTCAATGTAAACATTGTCCGGATGAGTTTCGACGGATGTGAAATCCGGTTCGGTCTTTCTCGTGTTCAAATTGTTTTCCGTGTTCGGATGTCTCGACTTTCCAAAATACCGCAGCCTCATTTCTCGCCTGAACGCTCGGTCGTCTGCTTTCCGGAGGAACTTCTTGAGCGCCTGGTTGGGTTTGTTTTCCGGCAATTCGAAAGCATCCGTAAAAAGATCCGGGGCTGTCGGATCATTGGCCAATGCGTACGGGTCTAAGACTGCCGGCATTTTCTTAGCTGAAATCATAAGGGGCAATGCACACTATAGTGAAATGCGTTTCACGAATCCCTTAAGGGTAACACAGAGCAGTGCACACTGGTGAAACCGAGTTTCATGAATCTTTTTGTACATTGTCATATGAAATAATACGTTTTATGGAACGCGTTTCACTATGGAGGTGACCATGAAATGGAAATACTTCCCGTGTCCGTGTGATAGCCATGCATGTCCGTGAGATAGACCTATGTCACGGATTTGCTTTTAAACCCTTTGGACGCACAGAAAATAAATAATATTTGGTCTCCATAATATCTGGGTTCCTTCCTATTATGGACCTAGTCATGTCACATTGTCTTACGCAGATAGCTGACAACCTTTCTTACAGGTTCACAAAACTTTTTTTTTTTTACAGGTAAAACTACCAGAATAACAAACTCCTATCAACACAGACTTCTCCTTTTCTCTCTTTTGTTAAAGCTATCCAGAAAATTATGGAATGTAAACAAACCTGGGTGACCTAATTTTCCTTAGTAACGTCGAAAGGCTAAGGTTTTTAAAGCGTCTGTATGCGCTCCTTCACCCCCCCCCCCCCCCGGGCCAAAGAGAACTTT
>NW_007427812.1:2543-11660 GCF_000475195.1 Diaphorina citri
TATAAGTAATTTTCCCAATACTGCTAATACATAGTACCTGGTTTTAATAAAACCATATAAATTTTATCAACTTACTTGGTTGTTCAGATGAGAGAGTTCCAGCATCACCAAAGGCTGATGTACCACCAAACGGATCAAATGCGGAAGATTTCTCCTCGTTGATTTTGACGCTTTCAAATTTAGCAGAGAAAGCATCAAACAGGTCATCATTCTGTGCAAACACATTTTCCTTCTGTGGTTCCGTAGGTGGTTGCGAGAACAGTGTGTCCTGCGAGATAGTTTGTTCTGGAAAGTCTGTAGCAGCTGGCTGTATTCCAAATGTGTCATCCTGATTCATGAACGCTGTCTCCGGCTCATTTTTGCCAATGGAAGTACCAAACAGATTCATGAATTGATCAGCAGTGTGTTGGATAGGTTCGGCTGTAGCTTCATGATTCACAGCTGTAGCATGGTCTTCAATGAAAGGCGAACTATCTGTTGTATAGTTCTCTATGATATTTGTTGACGTGATTTGCTGACTAAAAACATCTGGTGCTACTTCATTCGATGCTTTCCTTGACTGAGATGCTGATGTAATACGCTGAATATCCTGAGAAGATTTCCTCGACGTTACCACATCTTGCGATGATTTTCTTGAGTTGATGGCGTTTTGGATTAAAACATCGTTGTCAATCACATTCTCCTTTGAATATTTCCTAGGAGCCTCAGGATTAGTAATGGATGCCTTTCTTGAAGATGGTGTTGACGTATTGTATGTCAAATCTGACGAATCTCGTGGTATGATGGGTGGCTCTTTGTTATCAAGTATCTTCGGTGGTGCAGGTCTTGCAGGAACAGATGGTGCAACCTTAGGTTCTGGTATCGGAGGAACTGGTGGTCTCTGTGGTGGTATTTTAGGTGGTTCCGTGGGAATACTGGGTGGTATTTTAGGTGGCTCACTTGGAATACTTGGGGGTAGTTTAGGTGGCTCACTTGGAACACTCGGGGGTAGTTTTGGTGGTTCAGCTGGAATAGTTGGTGGTAATTTAGGAGGCTCAGTTGGAATACTCGGTGAGTTTTCTAAATCATCCATCAAATTTCTGGTGACACTTTTCACGTGGTTGGGTTCTGATACAGTTTGAGGGAAAATTGGAGTGATGTCTTCGTCGCCCATTAAATTTTGATGTTGAACATCAGGAGTAGGGCTTGGTGAATGAATATCCCTCATGGGTGTTGGACTTGGTGTTCTAGCCGCATGACATCTGTCTAAGTGTGAAGATGTTGCCTCCATGTGCCCCGTCACTGTTAAAATCAAATCTTTGGTTTCTTTTGATGGCGGAATAACAGGACGAGGTGGTGGTGGTCTACGGGGCGTCTGATCTTGTTTGTTATCCATCAAGTCATCCTGTTGAATAATGGGCTCAAAAGTCCCTAATAAATCAGCAGTTGCGTCATGTGATGGTTGATCAGGGATTGGATCATCGAAAAGGAAATTGTTTGTATTCGTCTGATCTGGTACTTCGTCAGGTTCAACTATGAACGCAAAAGGATTTGTACTTGCTTGATTAGCATTTGTTGTGCTTGGAAGATTTGAAAAGTTGAAGAACGGATTCTCGGAGGTCACATGGGTATCTCCTAAATCTGATTCATTGATCAAGAAAGGGTTAATGTTATTAGCCTCAGCTGGCTCATCTCGCAACTCTTCCTCAGTGAAGAGGAAGGGGTTCTTGGGTGCGTTAAATGCCATGGTTATTAATTTATTTTAAATCAGTAATTTCAAATGGATCAGATACTTCAATGGCCTCAGCGCTCATCAATTCATTCTCAATCAATTTAAGTTCTGTTGAGCTAGGTTGTATATTGTTTGCAATTGATGTGTCGAAAGGATCAAGGGCTTCTATTTCATCTTCAATCTTGATAGGTGCTACAGGAGTATGGAGTTTGACGCCAATATCTTCTTCCGCAGTTAAAAAGTCTAGACTTTCTGATTCGAATGATTTTCCAGGATAGTAAGGAGTTACTGGTTTTCTGGAATTTTCCTCTGTGCCGTTAACTCCTGGTGGCTCAATGAAAGCTACAACTTTAGGAATAGAATGCTTTTTTGTGCCTATCAACTGATCAGGCCTGTGGGCGACTTTTTCTTCAGTCTTGATCTCGTTTGTTTTAGTCTCACTGAGTAGGTCTTGTTCTAATAATTTCAATTCTGCTTTGCCTGGAGCTGTCAGGCTATGAACAATAGAAGTATCAAATGGATCGTCACTAGAAAACACTATTTCTTCGGGGGTCTTATCAGTTGTAGGTTCAATGGGCGTAAAACCAATGTGAGACAAATCAGTTGTACTTCCACCCAGTAAATCTTTCTTTAAATTTGAAGTGTCTTCAGCATTTTCTTCTTTTGAATTAATTGAATTGTTGATTTCAATAGTGATTCCCGAATATTTAATAGTTTTCCCGTCAAATTTAACTCTTTCACTTTGAATCAACTCTGATTCGTCTTTACCTAAAATTTCGTTTTCTATTAACTTCAACTCACATTTACCAGGTAAAACTTTTTCAGCAAACGAGGTATCAAAAGGATCCTCTGGATCACCTAAATCGTTTTGTATATTTAATACTGAAGGTGGTGGAGGTCTCTGAGGTTTGATACCTTCAAAATTATTGTGCGCTTTCAATGGAGATTTTGCCAGAGATTCTGTGGCAAGCGCAGCAAATTCGTCGGTTTCACCATCGATTAATTCATCTATTCCAAATTTTTCTAAAATAGGGGTCGCTTTCTTTTCAACCTGTGGAAGTTGGGCTGCTTGTACGGTTTCGTTGATTTTCTGTAGAATAGATAGAGTATCTGCAACGTCTACTGGCGAATCAGGTAAATTTTCATTATCTTCATCTAGTAATGTTTTAACTGGCTCTTCTAAAGTATTAGAAACGTTTTCTAGTTCAGCAGCTCTTGGGCTTTGTTCATCAAAACTTCCCAATAGTAAGTCTACTGGTTTAGGTCTCCTCCTAGGAGTTGACTCATGATGCTCTGGAAGTGGAGATACAGGTTTGTCAACTTTTCCTGCTAACACATCTACAGCACAACCTAAACTAATGAGTTTCCTTTTTCTTTCCTTCTCACTTTCAGGCTTGATAACCTTATCTACAATAGAAGTATCGAATGGATCAGGACCGTCGTCCTTTTCAATAGGACTGTCAGGTATGTAAGCTAAGTGTAGATCTTCAGTGGTGACGAGATCAACAAATGCTGTATCGAATATATCTTCATCTACTTCACTATCTTCCTCCTCTTCATCATCGTCATATTCTTCAAACTTGAGTGGAAGATCCTCTAGTCTTGGAGCTGGTTTATCTGTACCTGCTGCTTCGTCTAATGTAGGTTCTTGTCCTTCTTCAAATTCTGTCCAAGCTTGTTCTTTGGTATTTCCTTTGGATGTCTCTGATCCGTATTCAGATGGACCAGGAGGTTTTCTTTGGAAATAACTTGTTTGCTTTAGTTGTTCAAGATCGTCATGAGTTTTCTTTAGTATAGAATCAACACCTGCTGTGAGAGCTTTGAACTTCTGCCATTCGTCACTTTTCCCTTCGGAAGATGCTTCGGCACCAGCCTCTTCTTCTTTGGCTTGATGTTCTCTACGATATTTTGCTAGTTCTTCTGCATCAAATTCTTCTTCCTCCTTATGTTTATTCTTTTTTCCCTTTCTCTTCTTTTTCAATCCTGGTATTTTTGGCATATTCTACTTCTAGTCTATTTGTGTCTCTGGAACAAACAAATGGGATTTTTCATTTACATGGTCATCTATTATAAAATACTGGCAAGAAAAACGCCTGTACAAGTGTACATGGATGACTAATAGAAATAACACAAAGTATTGATATTCAAGGGACCGCCCCGCCACAAGGCTTGTTGTGGTATAAAGAGGGTGGGAGAGGAGAGTGGCTAATTCGCACATTTAAATGCAATGCCTGCTTTTTTATCCTTGTAATATGCAAAAGATGACCATTTTAGAAGAGCTTTCCCTAGAAACCTGTAAGACGAGAAACTCGAAAATTTACGGGGAGAAATCCCAAAAGCTACATTTCACTTGTATGGCACTAATCTCTTCTGAAAAGGAAAACAAAATACAGGGTAGTTTGTTCAGTGCCTTATTCTGAACAACGCTTTACTTGTAGGTTACTAAGAACCAGTCGAATTAAATGTTCCACCCCTAATAAAAATTGAAAAAAGTTCATTACTATTTAATATTTTTGAAATTTTCCGTAGCAAGTAAAAGAAGCGGAAAGTTAGAATATATAATACCCCCTCTCTATCCTTTTCTATGTTTCACCCTCTGGCTTTCGTTCTTTTGGCACATCCACTAAAATATAACCCCCTCCCACTCTCTCTTTTTCTCAGACACACAGACTCGTTCAGTAATACTGCGACATCCACTAATAATAACATCAATGTCAATTTCTTTAAGGTGTACCTACTTGTTTTAGTTTAGTTACTGATATCTAAAAAAAGTTCAAATTTACTGTCAAGATGTCAAGAGGCGTGTTTTTCTTGTTTTTATTTTGAGACGAGGAGGATTCACCTCAAAGTACATCGTGCTTGTGATGAAATGACCAAAGATATAAAAATGTAAATTATACATGAAATATCTATCTATAATACCATTTACAGAAGACATGTACGAAATCCTAAAGATATCAACATGTTATACCACCCTACACTTGAATCCAATGTGATCAAAACATAAGTAGGTCAAGTGTTCTGAGGGCTTCAACTCATTAGATGTAGACTTTCTTCAGTTCCTTTTTGAGGGCTTCGAATGAGTGTATCTTAGACATTTACCTATTTGTCGACATAAGTAAGTAGGTATACTTGTCTATTTTGTCTGAAATCTCGAAATCGATTTTTCATCCAAAACTCGATAAGTCACGCTGTCTGTGGTACGAAGGGACTGAAAAAAAAATCTTTAAGAAGAAAGTCCTTCTTATGGAACGTAATTTTCACTTGATAAAAGCTCGTATTTCAGTTATACTTGAGCGTTGTTCTTGTTTTTAATTATGCTATTCAATAGCCCTCTAGTTATTTGTATTAATTATAGGTAGGTACCAATTTTTGTTCGTAACTTACTTGAAACACGTAGGTAGGTATACTTGAATGACGTCGGATGGATTTTGCTGAGTTTTTCAGCAATCAGAGAGGAATAAAAGAAGAAAAACAGCCAAGAATTACAATCGCATCACTTTCATTAACACCAGACAACAAACTAAGAGGTCCCCAAATTTTCTCATTTGGTCAAATAGATAATGTAGCTATGAATCTTAAAAAAAGAAGTCAATACTTTGTACTTACTTTGCTGGAGGCATCAGGATAATGGCGAAGATTATAAAACAAAGCACTAGTAGTTTGATATGACTAAAACAAACGTTTAAAAATATCACTTTGAGATTGTTTTAATCCTAAATGAAATATTCTCACGAAAAAAAAAGGAAAACCTTCTAAATTTGATTTCCAATTCTTTTCACTCTTGTTCACAAGAAAATTTTCATTGATAGTAGAATAGAGGCGAGGATCGTTCTTCTTTCCCCTCACTTTCGGAAAATTTCGACGGATTTCGTTTCCCTCTTGAAGTTCTCATCACATTTCGTATTGATTATTCGTGACTGTGACGCAAGAGTTTTGGGCTCTCCTACACTTTCCACCTCGTTCGCCCCCTTTATTTTAACCTTTTCATTTTTAATGTCTGGAAGTTTTTCTTTTTTCCCTTTCTTGAGGTTTTTCCCTTTGAAGATGTTGGTAAAAAGTTTGTTTACACCTCAGTCACTTTGTTTTTGTTTTCCCCTAATAGGTAGCTAACATCCCTTTATAGTTTGTTGGCATCAAACATTAAGACCATTAAGTCAACTTAATGCACCTAATCATTTTTAAAATTAGGTAATAGAGAGATTTAACGCCCAAGACTATTCATGGTAAACCTCTCAATTTCTCTTCTATGAATAGATAAATAAGTAGCAACTAATGACAACCCACCTCAAAGACTCTGCGGTCAACAGCATTCACTCTTAATCCGGAGGTACCAGGTTCAAATCCAGGAGAAGACAGAAAATTTCCCCTACCGCAGACACATGGATGCTTACCTTGAAGTACCACTCACGATATAGGTACTTATTTCTAGTAAAATGACATGATTAGTAGCTATTTAAATGATTTCTACCAACTCTAGGATTATTCCTTAAACCAAAGACGTTCTTCAACAATGAAGGGTTAAGTAGGTATGTACGTAGGTTGCAAGTAGGTATCTACATCCTAGTAAATATTATTTGCTCAGGCGCAAGTTAACTAAAATAATGTATGGCTAGGCCAGTTATACCTTTCTACTCTGATGAGTAGGGAGGCTTTATGACACGGTTGGTTGGAAAAGCACTTTTCTAATTGTATTGAATGATTTGATATTACCTAGTTAGCTGAAGGGGGACATTTGAATAGTATTACTAGCACATACCTACGTATTAATCCACACCTTCGGCGCGTGACATATAGTTTTACGTACAATGGTTTTAACTTTTGTCATTTTCAAATTAACGACGGTTTCATCCATTCAGGGAATAATATTTTGGGTGGCATCAGTAATATAAAATTACAATCGTTGGGAAATGATTACATGGTTGGGGAACTGTTGGCCAACGGTAAGACAGCTAACCTAACACATTTTGTTAACCACCAAAATATAACGTAAGGCCAACAATTACCCAACATGAAATTTTGCTGGAGTTCTGGCTGAATTACGCTAGTCTAGTGGGCAGTCCAGCCCACTAGACTAGCGTCTTATGTAAACACCACTGACGTCCGGTAACATTTCAGTCTGGTAAGCTAGTTGGACAAAATGCTCCTCTGTACAGTTACAATTTTCACTTTCTTTTTTTTTTTCTTAAAAAAAAGATGAGTGTTTCACCGCCGTTTTTATTTCGTAGCAATGCAAACAACTGCTACATTAGACGCATGTGGTCTGTGTCGTAGCATGCCCATCCCGTAGTATGCCTCTCATCAGATGGGCGAGAAGAGACACAATACTCCCCATTTAGGTGCTGGTCAACACGAGAACTCCAGAAAGTTACCCGTTGAAATATTTGCAATCGAAAAACGAGTACAATTTTTAGTCGATGGTGGGATTCGAACCCGGGACCTTCTGCATGGCAAGCAAGCGCGTTACCACTGGACCAACCGTGCCCCCAAACAATAATGATCTATTTCAAATTCAAACTAACCTACTAACTTGACTGTTCTTGGACGCCTATGGTGTTCACACGAGGCCAGTACTGCCTGATAACCTCGCGTAATCCAGTCATATTAAAAAGCCGCTCTCGTTTACTCAATAAACAAATTAGTATATTTGTTTTCAATGTAAACATTGTCCGGATGTGTTTCGACGGATGTGAATTCCGGTTCGGTCTTTCTTGTGTTCAAATTGTTTTCCGTGTTCGGGTGTCTCGACTTTCCAAAATACCGCAGCCTCATTTCTCGCCTGAACGCTCGGTCGTCTGCTTTCCGGAGGAACTTCTTGAGCGCCTGGTTGGGTTTGTTTTCCGGCAATTCGAAAGCATCCGTGAAAAGATCCGGGGCTGTCGGATCATTGGCCAATGCGTACGGGTCTAAGACTTCCGGCATTTTCTTACCTGAAATCATAAGGGGCAATGCACACTAGTGAAATGCGTTTCACGAATCCCTTAAGGGTAACACAGAGCAGTGCACACTGGTGAAACGGAGTTTCATGAATCTTTTTGTACATTGTCATATGAAATAATACGTTTTATGGAACGCGTTTCACTAGTGTGTGGAGGTGACCATGAAGTGGAAATACTTCCCGTGTCCGTGAGATAGCCATGCATGTCCGTGAGATAGACCTATCAGCGACCCGCCGTCCAAGCCTAAGGGACGAGCCCCGCCTACAAACATAAATATTTGTCTATTTTCCAAACAAGGGCCTTGCTCCGACCGAAAGAGGTTACGTCAGAAAGAAAGAGGACTGTTAAAGCCCTGCTATTCTGCCAACCGTCCGCATGTCAAGGGAGCTGTTTGGATCTCGCTCTTGTCGGATTCATCGGCGCCCGATTGAGATAGTTTGAATAATTTTTTTTTTTTGAAATTTTAAGGGCGATCTAATCTAATGGTTACAGGTATTACTTCAATCGTGCACGCATATTCTGTGGAGACAATCGATATAGTAAAGGTCGAGGAAGTAATCATCTCTAAAGCTTTTAGCTTACCCGCTTGTACTATGTTTCAGTCATGTGGTGAACAAGGTGAAACAATACTGGTTTTCTTCTGTTACCTGGCACAAGCCACAGAAAAGTAATGCCATAAATTCAACAGGTCACCATCCTTACGTTCTTCTTCTAGGTTTCGGTACCAGGGCGTCCCCCTTCTCGGTTCTCCTCGGTAGGTTCATATAAGGTCTTCCATAACGAACTTTAAAGTAATGGATACGATTCCGGGTCGGTGAGTAATAATCCATCTGATTCTCATGTGGACTAGTCCAGGCGGACAGTCCAGATGGACTATCACCACACACGAGTAGTCCATCTGGATTGTCGCGCCTGGAATAGTCGCATGGACCAGTCGAGATGACTATCACTATCGACCGGATTCAAAGGAGTCTTTCAAAGGGCTTTCCTTGTGGCAATAACCCTTATTCTGTATATCTATTTTTGAGAGAAGCGAAGCGCACCTCCAGAAGTGGGGGGGGCCTGCGGAGGGAAATGGGAAATCCGAAGCGCCAAGTTCCAAGAGAAGCGGATCCCCCCCCCCCACTTCTCGCGTATGTCTGCGAATTTTTGGATCGGGAAAGCTGCCAAATGATCCTTTTAAATCCAGTGGGTCCAAACAAAATGTAAAGGTATTAAAAGACCCTATCGAAATTGTTTTCTCTCTTTTCCTCTTCAGACACAAGCTATCTTAAACAATAAGACCATCGAAAATGGACATTTTTTTTTTTTTCAAAACACTTTGGACATTCTTTCCAACAGTCGGATAGACGCACTTCTGTTACACTGTACTGATCCAGGTATTATCCTTCCTTGGGTTTATAATACCTCCTGGTTTATAAATAAATAAAAGACACGCAGGTTTCCAAATTTTTCGTTAGGCACTGT
>NW_007427812.1:19789-20504 GCF_000475195.1 Diaphorina citri
GTTCCTTTCGGGAAACTTTCTGAAACTTAGGCCAGCTACTCACTATCAGGTAGACCTGACAGGTACGGCTGATAAGGTCCGCCTGTTAGGTCTACCTGATGAGCACACACACTATCAGGTAGACCTGACAGGCGGACCTGATCAGGTGTACCTCTTAGGTCTACCTAATAATGAGTGGCTGGCCTTAGCATAGGTAATGAAATTTCAAGCAATACCTTCTGGAATATACTGGATGGCTCCATCTTGCTCTTCCCCCTGCGGGACCATGGCTTTGGATCTCTTCTTGCATTCTACCACTTGACAACTTAACGTAATGAACACTCCGAACACGGTCCATTGTCTTCTTTTGTTCATAACAAAGTGGAAAGTGGTGTACTGACTTTGTAATCAATTTGAAATCTCTACTAATGAAGGAGCTGGAAATGATATAGCTAACAGAGGTGTGCTATACGCACGTGCTAATCATTATGACATTGTAATCCTAATGCTAGCGGGAAATTTTAAAAGTTTTTTTTTTTAATAAGTTTGATAGAGTTAGCCGCGCTATCTTAGGCTGTTCCCTCTAGGTTTGATCGAGGGAACTGTAGCTGCCAACGTCTTATCGTCCCGAAATTGCAGGGAGAAGAAAGACTGCATTGGAGAAAGCCAGCCGTTCCGGGAACAAACCTTATCTGTTTAGAATAAAATCCGCCCCGGGCAGGAATCGAACCTGCCG
>NW_007427813.1:0-484 GCF_000475195.1 Diaphorina citri
CTCATGCAGAGATGAAGAGTTCGACTCGTAAATTCCTAATCAAATCAACCATCGAAAAATCCCTTTCACTAAAATACTCAAATATTTATACTTAGAACAGGACTCGGATGTTAACGAAAATAACCAAATGGGCGAAGTGCTATGAAAAGCCCATCTAGGACAAATATCAAAGAACTCTGTATCAATAGGACAATCAAAAAGGGCTCTCCAAAATCTCCATTATCAACAGAAAAGCATATTGAAAGATCCGAATCAAAGGGTTGTAATCGTTTGTAAATGGGAGTGCAAAAATAATATTTACTATTTGGTGTGTGTCAAATTCGACTATTGTTTCCCCGCTTGTGTTGATGGGAAGGGTGCAGGAGCTAAGATTTAGACGATTCGTGTGAGCTTTTATAATAGATCTGTTGCACTTACTTGGGTGATGTTTCAAAGTCATAGAGCAGGAAAAATGAGGACCAACGGAATTTTTCTTTTTCTTCTA
>NW_007427814.1:0-484 GCF_000475195.1 Diaphorina citri
AAAAAAAAAAAAAAAAAAAAAAAAAAATAAAAAAAAATAATTGATCATGGTGAGTTTCACCAACCTACTTTTTAGCCCCTAACAGCCTGTTAGCTTAACAGCCCTGTTAAGCCTATACAAATCAAATCGAACGTAACGGGCTGTTAGCTTAACAGGCCTTCTAGGGGCTGAAAAAATATTGGTGAAATCCACCCTCAAAAGAGTCAAAACGAAGAAACAGTGAAGTCAAAAAAGTTTCACTTCCCTCACAAAAGACCGAAACAAGTCCACTGTATAAATTAAGGACAAGAAAAACTAGTGAACGCTCAGTGACTGATAAAAGTAGATACTAATCTAATAAGTAATACTACTTTAAGTTTAAGATAATAACTCATTAAGGACTTACAAGGGGAGTTCCTTACCTTCTTGTGTATCATGGACTTAGTAAACCTGTGGTCCTTCAACCTTGTAGAGCAAGTATAACTATCTATGCAAATATTCTGTC
>NW_007427815.1:0-484 GCF_000475195.1 Diaphorina citri
GACAGAGGAGGAAGGAGAGAAAGAATAAGTAGATAGGGAGAAGTAAGAAGAGGAAGGAAGAAAGGGATAGTTCTGGGATAGAAGAGAGAGATAGAGAAAAGAAATGGACGGATGAGGGGATGGAAGAATGGAGGAGTAAATAATAGGGAGGGAGAGAGAGCGGGATAATAGACAGAAGGAGAGAGGGAGGGAGGGAAAGAGAGGTGAGAAGGGGAAGGGGATTGTTAAAGATAGAAGAGAGATAGAAAGGAGGAGTAAATAGTAGACAGACAGAGTGAGAAAGAGTAGGAAATAGAGAGGAGAGAGAGAGAAAAGGAGGGACAGACAATGGGAGGGAGAGAGAGGGAGACTTTTGAAAGTTTAGTGAGTAAAGGACACAGTGTACGTAGGCATTTTGCCAAAACATACAAATCCCATGTTTACTCATGTCCCTAAGACCTCTCTCTCCCTCCCTCTTCCTCTGTCTCTCTCTCTCTCTCTCTCT
>NW_007427816.1:0-484 GCF_000475195.1 Diaphorina citri
GTAAATATAGAAAGAAGTTCAATAATTGTGAGATGCTAAAATAGCATAATTTAGGGAGACAGGTGTATTTTTCCTGAGTAGAAGGTTGAAGCGTTTTTTTCCACGTTAATTCCATGTTTCTGGCGTGCATTTGCATTAATTAAATTTTAAAAGTGGTCCTTGGGGAGGAAAAACAAGTATCCCTCAAGAGTCCTTCAGGGTCTGAGTTTTGCCTAGTGAGTAAAATAGGACTCTTAAGTGAGTAAAATAGTATACTTACTTCCCTACAGTGACTAATTAAGATGCAAGTACCTACGTAGGTGTGAGTGGGATTAATAAAAGGTACCTTAACTTTTGCTGTCAGCGCTAAAGCGTATTTCTCCTGGTAGAACAGACAAAATTGGTGAAAAGATTGAAAGTTTAGATTTAAATTAAAGTATCTAGAGTTCTATAGAAGTTAGTTTTTTGGAAATGGAATGTGAATTTATAAAATCGGTTTCTGCTG
>NW_007427817.1:0-484 GCF_000475195.1 Diaphorina citri
TTTGAATTTGGACGAATCATATCGAAATATGGAATTGTAAATACTTTTCCATACTTTGGTGATTTAGGGCACAGATGACGGGGTCAAGTGGATTGGAAACACATCACATACCTTCAGGCACACTCCATTTGTCAAGGATGTAGACATTGCCTTGCCCTTGGGATCAATTTTATTTGAACCCCAGAGGAGATCCCCAAAATCACACCTAAGAAACCCAGCTAAGCTTGATTTAATAGGATAAGGAAAGTCACACCAGATTTTTAGTTAGTGCAATCTCTACGGCGCGACGTGGCGCCGAAAGGTGTGAAAATGGAAATACATACTTAGGCATGAAAATTTAATAATTCCGCTCTGCTTCTTCAACGAAAAACAAAATTTTCCCCCTGTTTATATGCTGTCAGACCTACCTTACCCGTACAAGATTGATATTAAATTTTTTCTCTATTCTCTCCGTATCTACCTGCATAGATAAAAGTGATCCCTC
>NW_007427818.1:0-484 GCF_000475195.1 Diaphorina citri
AGTTAGTTTTCATGATAATTCTATTTTTTTTTTTAATAATAATTAATAAAAATAATTTTTTGAAACTTGAGACATAATTATGTATGTATCTATTTCATATTCTGCATCTTACCTATAGTCGCAAAAAATCGCTCCTTTTGAATGAGTGAACATTACGCGTACCTAAAAAAAAAAAACAGTCTCCCTTTCTAGGGTTAATTAACTGAACAGGGTAGATATCAGCTAAAAGCTAGGTTTAGGAATGATTCGAGCCTGTCCGGGTGTAGTCTCCAAGCATGGTCGGAGATTAACAAATCCATCAACATGAGAGTATAGACTTGAGGGTCAAACTTCTCTGGTTATTAACTTACCTATTACTTACTTATTTACTTATAGGAGATGGGAGTAACTAGTAAGTAAATAACTCTTATGTTGTGATATTATGCGGTTTAAAGCAAAGATCGTGTAAGTTGTGATAGGTGAGAGCATGTCACAATTTCTGTGG
>NW_007427819.1:0-484 GCF_000475195.1 Diaphorina citri
AAACAAGAGAAAAGTCGTAGGTAGGTAGGTACCGAATCAAATGGTACTTTTGTGAGATCGTTGATGTATTTCGTAGACAAGGATATTCGCAGGAACTAAAATTGAATTCCTCGATGATTAAACAACCCCTTTCCGCCGTTCCTTCAATTTACTTTGGACTTTGCCAAAAAACAGAAATTTTCCAGGTTTTATTTCAAATTCAACATGGAAAAACACAAACAAAACTCTGTCTGATGAGGATGAGATTTTCCCCCACAGAGACAAATGACAACAGAGAACACAGAGGTAATCTATACAACTTCCGCAAGTGGACCACACACGATTCAAAAGTTCAACTTTGGTGGATGTGCCTAAACTCCCTATTCATTACAAATTAACGTTAGTGGATGTGCCTAAACTCCCTATTCATTAGAGATGGGAAAAGAACGTACGAACGAACTGTAGGAACTTGTTCTTTGAAAAAGTTCGTTCCTGAACGGAACTG
>NW_007427820.1:0-484 GCF_000475195.1 Diaphorina citri
GTTTAGCGGGCATATCTGGGTTGAAAAGAGGACCAACCTCACTGGTGTGATTAGTGCAGTGGACTTTGGACCTGGGGTTTGAAAATTCCAGTTCAAATCAGGTCACAAAACTTTGCCTACTGTATTCATTAGAGGAACGACTTGTGACAAACATCCATGCTTGACACCAATAAAATCCCTTTTATCATGAAGAAGTTGAATTGATTGTTGAAATTTTAAGACAAAGATGACTAAAAGGGGAGGAAACAATATTCAGATATTTCAACCCTGAGAAAATATTTCTTTCTTGCATACACTACATATCACTAAAGAGGGTTACAAAGTTTATAAAGGGGGATTACCGGTTACGAATAATACTATCTCCGATACTGGCAGAAGAAAAGAAAACAATTGGAAATTGTTCAAATATAAATGCCTGCTGGCTATAGGAGCCTCTGATAAAGCCAAATTAAAGTACACAAATATAGGGGTTATACTCAGAATT
>NW_007427821.1:0-484 GCF_000475195.1 Diaphorina citri
AACTCCTGTTTGAATCCGTTTTAAAGCCACAGTTTGACCCTCTTGAAAGAGACAAAGTTGGATAGTGTTTTTGTCAAATCCCAAATCATACAATAATTTAAGATCTAACCACCCACCCGTTTGAAGATCCAAACTGTCCGAAATTATCCATTGAGGAGTCAGAAGACAGTTGGCAGACAGGGAAGATTTTGGCATTCTCTAGAATCGGCAAAACCAATATTGAACCCCCAAGAAGCAAGACCCAACTCCCTAATATAGTCCACTTTCTTGTCAACTTGTCATGAAAACAAAACCTCTCTCGCAATCTGTGAAGGGTAAGTACCTAAAAGTTCCTACGTAGAGAAACCAATGAGAGTCTCGGCGAGAAGAGAAATAGAGCTTTCTCTACTAAATAAAGCAAAAGAGCCGAATAATTTGAGATAAACATTAAGGAAAAGCGAAAAAATTTCGGAAAGCGACGACGACGAGCAGAAAAGAAAATGTA
>NW_007427822.1:0-484 GCF_000475195.1 Diaphorina citri
ATAATTATAGACATTCTTTCTCTTTAATTTGTAAAATTCAATAAGGCAGGCTGAAGAATGATTGGGAATTAAGGTAGTAGTGATAACCTACTTAGAACTCCAACATCATTATGTAGGGCTATGGGAAGTGGTATCGATTTTATCCAAAAAGTTAATTTCTATTTCATCCTTACCTCGTCTCACGTATCTGAGTTTCCTTATCCGATCAATGGAGCATATCGTGAAGCAATGAGTACCCAATTTGGGACAGATCTCCAGTTGTTTACCCGGAGTGAGTATATTACAAGACTCATTCCGATCACTCCTCAATGGACTTTGCTTATCGTAGGAATTACACAGGTAACAATTCAAACAGGCGACTGTATTTAATCGCGATAGAAATACAATAGAGATAGCTATGATAAAACTAGATGGCATGGTAAGAATAGAAATAGTACTTGGCTAATTTTGGTTTATTTGATGTACTGTTGCTCTCAAAAAATAC
>NW_007427823.1:0-484 GCF_000475195.1 Diaphorina citri
AATCAAACTCTCTCTCTCTCTCTCTCTCTCTCTCTCTCTCTCTCTACCTTCCTCTATCCCTTTCTCTGTCTAAAAACAGCAAAGTTCAATAAGTCTCTCTCTCTCAAATCCTTCAATCACAATTTTTCTCTTTTATCTCTCTCCTCTCCTCTCCCTATTTCTTTCTTTCCGCATGCTTCCTTACATTTACCATTATTTTCCTCCTCCTCTCCCTCTCTCTTTCTTTGAATCTCCTCTCTCTCTCTTTCTCTCTCTCCCTTTCTCTCCTCTCTCTCCTCTCTCTTCTCTCGCTTTCTCTCCCTCTCTCTCTTTCTTTTTCTCTCTTTCTCTCTTATTTTATTTTCTTCAATCACTTCCAGGTTCCATCTTCTTGGTTTTAAAAAGCAATTTTCTTCTCTCTCCTTCCCTCTTTCTTTTTCTCCTATTTCTCTCCCTCTTCCTGTTTTTTTTTTTTTTTTACTTTCTTACTAAAGATTTTTCTCTT
>NW_007427824.1:0-484 GCF_000475195.1 Diaphorina citri
CTTAATAATAACAATAAACAAAATTTCTTACCCATTTAAGTACTTCTAAATTGTAAATTAATTTTTGTTGTTTTTTACGGCCCGACTCGAATATTAAATATGGAATAAGGCATTACCTGGAATCAAAGAAAATCAAGATTCAATTAGTTCAGCAGAAGAATAAAATACCTTAGATACAATCAAGTATAAACGCAAACTTGTCTATAATCTTGAGATATAGGACTGAAAAGTCCTAAGTGCTAAGTGGAGAACTACAGTAGGTTTATGTATGTACATACTAAAATATTACATATTGGGAAGAAAAATGAAAGTGTAACTACACTACTAGTCTAATACATAGTCTAGTCTAATAGATGTCATCTCCATTTTCAAGAAATATTCGAAACACTGAATAAATAAAAATGCAATTAAATTTTTAAAAACCTTAAAATGTGGCGGCGAAAAAATGTATTTAGATAGCAAACTTGTTCCTTTAGATCTCAAA
>NW_007427825.1:0-484 GCF_000475195.1 Diaphorina citri
TCACAATGGGATTCGCATCGCCACTGGTGCATTGAGATCGAGCCCCGTCCAAAGTTTGTACGCCGAATCAAACATACCACCATTGTCGATTAGAAGAGATAAACTATTGTTTAATTATGTAGTTAAACTATATGGTTGTCCTCTAAACCCTATGCATAAAATCTTGTTCAGTAATGTTGATTCATTCAACATTACCCCTAATAAACCCCTTCCTTTAAAAGTTAGATTTAATTGCATACGGGAAGTTTCAGCAGTCCTCAAAAACACCAAAGTTGTACCTTATTCTCAAGGTTTTCCTCCTTGGTATTCTGACTTTCCTGTTGTAGACCTTTCTCTATGTAAATCCAAGAAATCGGAAACTTCCCCTCTTATACTTCAGTCTCAATTTTTACAGGTGGTATCATCCAAATTTAACAACTCTTTTATTTGTTTTACAGATGGCTCTAAAACCATCCAAAATACAAGCTGTGCGGTTTATGCTGGG
>NW_007427826.1:0-484 GCF_000475195.1 Diaphorina citri
TTTGACAGGGATAAACAGCACAACAATACAAGAGGGGTATAAATAACGCCAACAAAGATGATCCTGATCTTATTACAAAGGATTCTTTTGTATGCCGGGTAATAGATATTGGATATTCAATCACTATTCTTGACTCCTCAAGTACCTACCTACCGTCATCATAAATATATGATGTTCTGTGATTGGTTCAGAGTTGTGTCACTTGTATGCAGGAATTTGGGTTGTATGGAGATTGTTTCAGAAGAAAGTTTGAATCTCATTGATGTCCAAATGCCTAGACGCAGTTCTTTCAGCAAAACGATCAATTTACTTCGTGGCAAGGGAAACCTTGAACTACATAGGTACTCACATTATTTGAAAATAATATCAACACCTTTATTGTGTCTAAAGAAATCCGAGAAATAATATTATTACGTTGAAACATAATAGCAAAGAAACAACTTTCAGCAATCAAAATTCTTCTAAACATGTGGAAAAAACCATC
>NW_007427827.1:0-484 GCF_000475195.1 Diaphorina citri
TTATTATTATTTTAATCTAGAGTGAACAATACACGACTTTCTATTACCTACAGAACAAAAAATTTACAATTTGAAGGGGCAACTCACATCTTGAACCGTTTTCGAGATGTCTAAAAAAATCGGAAAAATACCTACATAATAAGAAAAATCCCTTTACAGAATCTCTGCAATAGAAAGTACCTAAAATATCAAATTTACTTATGTAACATGTATCGGAAAAAATCATGTACCTAGAAGTATAATATTTTACACTCTCTCATGCAAAAATAAAACAAAATGGCGGAAAATGATTATGTAAACTGTAGGGTACAAAATAATAGAGAGGTACTAGAGAATTCTGATGCATGAAATAATGTATTTAGTAGAAACTCGAAATTTATTAAAACAGATCTCTCTCATTTGAAACTACATAGGGTAAAACCCCCAATGGCCGACACCCTTAAGGAACTTTTTCCATAAAAACAGCATTATGAACTTAATACCA
>NW_007427828.1:0-484 GCF_000475195.1 Diaphorina citri
CAGGCAACGCATTAATGTGTTTGTGCGCATACGTTTCTGCGCAGTTCTTTCTAAAAAAAAAAAAAAAAAAAAAAAAAAAGCTTACAGGGCTGACTACCAACCAAGCTAACTAGGCTGGCAAAGATCACCCTGTAACAGACTTGATTATGCCTCTGTGATTCTAATGATGACGTTCTGAATTTCAGCCTCGGTAATTTGAGAATTAATTGACATATATCTATCCTACTGAGCAATATAGCAACCTACTAGTTATCAGTACATATCAGTTGGTACATATGAACATGTGTAATACATAACTCTTACATATGTACGTACATACGTATGATGTAACCTTGCTTCTTTGAAATGACCAGTTTTAAGCAAATTAGGTACCACCGATTTGTCTGAGTATACTATCTTCTGTTAAACGGTTTAACCCTAAGAATGCTCGGGCACAATCCCCAGTATGGATTGCGTGTTAACTTGTTAAGTATTGTTTTTTTTT
>NW_007427829.1:0-484 GCF_000475195.1 Diaphorina citri
GTACTAAATATAGTTCATAATGTGGTTAATTAAATATGGTTCATAATATGGCATTATTTTCAGTTCGTATATAAATATTATTCATTCATATTCATTCTTCTTCTTCTTCTTTAATGCAATTTGTAAGTATCAATGTATATTCAAGTGAAATACTGAAATCTTACCTGAATCTTGTGCCCAATCAGAGCCCGAGTCAGACATTCTGACGTTATCTTCTGCATCGACGTCCACCTCACCATCATTCAATATCTCATCTAATTCAGTCTGGGCCAGGTTATCAATATCTTCCAGGATCTTCTGTTGTTGAATAAGCAATTCGGGATCTACAGTCTCTTTCACTTCAGAGTCCGGAAGCAAATTACATACAAGTTCTGAAAATGAAAGCATGGATTAAGATGAAAAACAAATAAAATAAAAACAATCTTCTTCTTCTTTACTTTTTCCCGGTCAAACGGGGTCGGTATTTCGTCTTTTCCAGTCCAAA
>NW_007427830.1:0-484 GCF_000475195.1 Diaphorina citri
TGTTTGCCAGATGGAAGTCACTCATCCACTGAACATGAGCTGTTCTGAGTTGGTCTACCCATGGATCCGGTGTTCTTACAATCCCAAATGTACATACGGTGACTTGACTAAAGTGAGCTGTACAGTGGTGGATGGAGTGTCTTGTATAGGAGAGAAGACATTCGACAAGGAATATGTGTGCCAGTATTGTTATCAAACGGAACCGTGGCAGCATACATGTGTCAAGAAAGCGTCTTGTAGCTCTGTTGATTCCCCACCTGTTTATTACAAGTAAGAAAATTGATCTTTTTTCCCCACCCTAACTCAGTATGTGATTTCTTTCCATCCCACCATATGTGTATGTAATTTTTTCCATCCATCCCTACTCAGTATTGTTTATGAAAGTCAATAGAAATCAAATATGTCTTAAGAGGGAAACTCCTGTAAAGTAGGTATGACATGTTTCCGTTCTTTGATAGGCATGGATGTAAAAGAATGTGCTTTG
>NW_007427831.1:0-484 GCF_000475195.1 Diaphorina citri
ATGGTTTTCTGGACAAAATTTGCACCACCATTTCCGTGATCCTGGTAAAAAGACCTTTAATTTGATATATAGGTCGACTAGGTTTGTAAGTCCTTCTTTGGGGACAGACAGACAGACAGACCGACCGAGTGACAGACACCGAAGCGAATACAATAGTCCGTCCCTTATACCTTTTTATTACTATTGTAATAATAAAGGAAGGACGGACTAAAAAGAGTGAAGCGGAGAGATCTTTTTGCTCTCAGCTCTATGCGGATTTGTTGCTTCCCTCTATCTTCGCTTCCCGATGCTCTATGCGCTATGCTCTCTGCTCTGTTTTTATCCTTCAACCTTCAATGTGTTTTCAAAACACGCTCCTTGAATGCTAAGAAATGCAAGGAAATATTGTGTACAAAGAGAGATCCATCACAGATTGAATTCAAGGCGTTAAGATAAGACGATGAAACATCAAGGTGATGACATGACTTTAAAACATCATAAGACT
>NW_007427832.1:0-484 GCF_000475195.1 Diaphorina citri
CCTTCTCTCTTCGATTTCGGGACGATAAGACCATAGCAGTTACAGTTCCCTCTGTCAAACCTCTTAAAAAAAAATCATAAATTCCTTGTAAATTTAAATAATGTCAACATAGTTAGCTTGGAAGGTAGCGCGTCTATCTCGTGAGCGCTAAGTCTGAGGTTAGTGATTCTGTAACGCTGTATTTTTTCTGTAACGCTGAAGATGCCTTCACCGGCGAAACTAGTCCATATAAAATGAAAATGAAATAGAACTCAGAATATTTTACAAATAGTGAAGAAGTATATGTTTATCATTTCAACCTACCTAGTTAGTGATTCTGATTCCATTCTATCTTTTGTCTGGCGAATCTGAGCCGCTTAGCCGCCCCGTGAGCCATCTATAGCGTTAACAATACAGAAACTATGTATACCTAATCTATGTACAGGCACAATACATACATAGATGTGTATACAGAAACTATGTATAGGCATTAGGCACAATACAT
>NW_007427833.1:0-484 GCF_000475195.1 Diaphorina citri
CATTACGTAATCGTGTTCCAAAATTTAAATCTAGCAAATTTAGTGTCAGGTTCATAGGTAAACCTGCTTCCTCCCCCCACCTCCAATTCCCACACCTAAATCATAACTAATCCTAGAACATACAAATAGTAGACAAGTTCTAAATTTAAGTATTTTGGTACAAGTTGGTCTGCTGTGATTTGTCCAAATTCAAACCAATTTCATTTCAAACAAAATTAGGTACTCTTTGCATAACAAAAAATGGACTTTGATATTGGTTGTAGATACCTATTTTTTAGGGACAATATTTAATTTTGTCAACATCTTTGTATCTATCCTTCAAGTCTTGTCAGTACAAATTGACAAAACACCACAAAAGAATAATGTTCAACACACATGATTTTGCAATAGTACCATAACTATTGCAAAAGTAAGTAGTATCTACCTATTTTTATTTAAATTTTGTGATAGTGAGCTGATAAAACATGTACCTACCTAGTTATGA
>NW_007427834.1:0-484 GCF_000475195.1 Diaphorina citri
TATGAAACGAAAAAACTTTTTAAAAGAAAAGAAAGAATTCGTAAAATAAAAAATAAAACTCCAAATCAACAACAAGAGTACAATCAGTTGCGAAAAAATTGCAAAAAGCAAATAAAAAATAACTACACACAATATTTACAGGATATGACAAAAAACCTCAAGAAAGATAGTTCTCTCTTCTGGAGGTATTGTAAGGGTAAAAAAGCCCAGTCAAATAAAAAGGTATTGACATACAATGGCAGTGAGCTCTCGGATGCGAAAATTATCGCTGATACTTTTGCTCAGCATTTCCTCACCTCACATAATCATTCACAACCTAATGTCAGTTGTACTTCTGAGGAGGTGTCTGACCCTAACCGTCACATTCACATTGAGTCTTTCTCAGAAAATGACATAGTTCAGGCAATCTGGGACATTCCAGAGAAAAAAGCTCCTGGCACAGACGGATTGCCCGCCATTCTCTTTAAGAAATGTTGCCAATCTC
>NW_007427835.1:0-484 GCF_000475195.1 Diaphorina citri
GGTAATTTCATTTAAGATTCGCTGGAGGGGACAGTAGACAGAAACTGTCGTCTGTGCCAAGCACGCATCTTGCATGATCTGCCTATACCTACTGCCACCGACAACTTCAGGGATCTAAATATTACCTGCTAGATGTTTATAGTAAAGCGACGAGTGCTTGCTCTCGGTAGGGGAAGCTTTGTCATCATAAGTATAAGTAGTGCTTTATTTAGACTGTCAGCTTAGAGGAAGTTGTTCCATTATACTAGCAGTTTCACATAGTGGTCTTTTCACATATCTTGACAATGACAGACCTAATTGCCACATGAGAGACGAAGACCTAATATGAATTAGGTCCCATAAGTATTCACGCCTAATAATAAAAAGTCCTCTGAACTTAAACCTATTTTCCTAGATTTCCTGCTCTTACGAGTACTGCATCACATAGGTTCGGGACATACATTACATGGAGAGGGACACAAAACTTACCCATTCCCTGTTCTGC
>NW_007427836.1:0-484 GCF_000475195.1 Diaphorina citri
AATATTTTGGCGAATACAATAGGTACCTATGTACTTTAATTCCTTTTCCTTATTTTCTTATTACAAAGAAGGGAAAGAAAAAAAATGAGGTGAGAACCATAGGTACTATAAAAATCGTGGAAATTTGTGAGAAAACCAAAGCCACGAATGATGGAGAGAGATGTAGTGCAGTAGACACAATGAAATAAATAACACATGTTGTGTGTGATAAAATGTTACACATACATATTCATAATAATGCTGCATTCTAATGCTTACATGATGTAAATTGAGACGAGGAAAAAAGATGCGAGAAGAGAGGAAAATGAATAAAATAAAAATAGAGGGAAATTTAAATAAAATAGACAGCGATGCAAGATATACGAGATTATATGGAAGAAAGGGGAAAGTTTGAAAATGGTGTAAGAATCAACCTAGAGAGGCAACCTAGGTAATGCATAAGATTACGCGGATTTTCCTTTCAAAATTTTCAGGTGGTAATAGT
>NW_007427837.1:0-484 GCF_000475195.1 Diaphorina citri
GATACCTATGCGGTAACTCAGGGACAGTACAACTTGTTATACCAATGTCTTCTTTCACTGTTACATAATACATACGTCTCCCTTTCTCCCTCTTTACACTTTCTCTCAATCTCTCTCACTCCTTTTCCCTCTTCCTTTAATACTTTTTCTCTCTCTCCCTCTGACTTTTTCATCCATCAGAAGTTCTATTGCCCTCTTTTTCCCTTTCTCTTTCTCACTCTCTCTCATTCTCTCTCTCCCTCCCTCTCTCTCTCTCTCTCTCTTATTCTCTATTTTCTTCTCTTTCTCTGATGTATCTCTCTTCCCCCTTCTTCTCTTTCCCTTATCTCTCTCTCTCTCTCCCTCTCTCTCGTATTGTTATGGAAGCTCATATTGAATTGTAGGTACTTGTAAATTGCTTACTGGTTGCACCCCAAGGCTGAACAGTTGACATTGCTTCTCATTAAATAGAGAGAGAGAGAGAGAGAGGGGGAGAGAGGGGGAG
>NW_007427838.1:0-484 GCF_000475195.1 Diaphorina citri
TGTGAACTGTAGACCTCACTCAGATTCTTTTGCCTAAGCTGAGACTTTAACAATAACGTCCTCTCATATCGACAATTGGTGTTTAACTTGGTACCTATTTGAATTTTGGACAAATTTAGGATTTAGAAAAATGTCCTGCTTTGAAAAAATGTCTTCTGGGTAATCCTACGTATGAATAACCCTACGTAATACATAATTATGTATCAAAACAGAAATAAAACTATCTACACGTCTTATGTAGGTACATATATCTAAAAACAAAAAAAAGAGGTGACTGATGGTTATAAGCTAATAAAGAAGAACACCTTTCAATATTAATTACACAAAAGAACTTCTTCTATTAACTTTTATTTTATTGTAAAATTCACACAGGGTCAAAATTGGTACATCTGGAAAACTCAAGAAGAAAAAAAAGGTAACCTCTCATATTTTTGTTACAGTGTTGTCAGAAGGTAAAGCGCCTCAACAGTGGCGTATCATGAAT
>NW_007427839.1:0-484 GCF_000475195.1 Diaphorina citri
TTCTTCTAGCGTCACCCTGTATACGTCTAGGAAGTTGTAAATAAAGAAACAGAAATAAAGATGCTAAATAAGCATAAAAAGGAAAAGAAATTGAGAAAGAGAGAGAGAGAAAGAGGGTGTGGGAGAGAGAGAGAAGGAGAGGGAAGTAAGAGAGAGAGGGCGGGGGAGAGAAAGAAGGAAAAGGAAGTAAGAAAGAGAGGGAGGGAGAGAGGAAAAAGAAAAAAGAGAGTGATTAAGAGAGAGAGGGAAAAAAAGAAGAGAAAAAGAGGGGGAGGAAATAGAGAAAGGGAGAAAGAAAGAGAGGACGAAAAGAGAAAGGGGGGAGCAGACGATAGAGGAAGAAAGACATCAGGGAGGGAATGTAGGTAGGGAGGGAATAAAAAAAAATACATGGTATACAAAAAATGTAATCTTATATTTTTTATTTACTAAAAAGTTTCATTATTATTATTATTATTATTATTATTATTATTATTATTAGTAT
>NW_007427840.1:0-484 GCF_000475195.1 Diaphorina citri
AATGCAAGATAGCCATTCTATGATGGATTTTTCTGTAAGGCTAAGGATAGACGAACTGACAGACAAAGGCTTAGGGTGGTACTTGCCAAGTACTACTTGGAAGAGTTTGGTTTCTCAGGTCATTTTTCCTGTTTGTACTTCAATAGATAGGGTTATTAGTTATTATAAAACTTCACACTTTTAAATATTTTAACGAAAAGCTTAAATGTACGTAATCTTTGTCTTTATTAGTGTATCGCCATTCTATGATGGATTTTTCTGTAAGGCTAAGGATAGACGAACTGACAGACAAAGGCTTAGGGTGTTACTTGCTAAGTACTACTTGGAAGAGTTGGCTTTTTCAGGTCATTTTTCCTGTTTGTACTTCAATAGATGGGGTTATTAGTTATTATAAAACTTCACACTCTTAAATATTTTAACGAAAAGCTTAAATGTACGTAATCTTTGTCTTTATTAGTGTATCACAAAAAGCAAAAAGGCTACC
>NW_007427842.1:0-484 GCF_000475195.1 Diaphorina citri
TCATGTCCAGTAGATGGTATGTCTCTCATCAGATGGGCGAGAGACACATAACTATATTCCAATGAGGAGCTGCTAGGTTAACATGAGAACACCAGTCCTCCAGAAAATAACCTGTTAGTTGAAATATTTGCCATTGAAGTAGAGAGCCTTTTGTCTCTCGAATCTAGAAGTCAAACCCAGGATTTTCTACTTGGCAAGCACACGAAGTTACAATTAAGTTTGTCCAATTTCGACTACTTTTAGTTCATTAAAACTAGGACATATGGAAACCTCGTAGAGACCTTTTTTGAGCGATTTCTAAAGTTCATTGTAATCCTTTGTAAAAGCCGCCTGCCGAGAGGTAAAATACAAATAGGGACGTATCAAGGATTTCATTGAGGAGGTGGGATCCTCCAAATGTTAGTAAAGCAGCGGTTCCCAACCTTTTTTCGTCCACGTACCCCTTAGGTATCCGGGTTCAATCTCACGTATCCCCCCCCCCCAA
>NW_007427843.1:0-484 GCF_000475195.1 Diaphorina citri
ATGGCACAGTTTTAAGTTTAACTAACTTAGGATTATATTCAATCATTATTGTTGCTTTAATCTTAGGTGGACACTACCTATCAACTAACAACAAAGGTCTAGTAAGTAGCCCATGGTCTCTTACTTTTGAAAGCCTATATACTACTCTACAATCAATGGTTAAAGACCAAATTGGATCAAGATACGAATCTTACTTACCATTTGTATATGGATTATTCATTTTCGTACTTGTAGCTAACTTAAATGGTAACATCCCTTATGGATTTACTATTACTACATCAGCTATTGTATCATTAGGATTTAGTTGTATGATTTTCTCATCTGTAACTATTCTTGGATTATTCAGACATGGTATCCATTTCTTTAGTTACTTTGTACCTGCAGGAACACCATTAGCATTAGTACCATTACTAGTATTAATCGAATTAATTTCATATTTTGCTAGAGCTGTTTCATTAGGAGTCCGTCTATTCGCTAACATGGT
>NW_007427844.1:0-484 GCF_000475195.1 Diaphorina citri
ATACGTCCCGAGCGGGAATCGAACCCGCGTCCTATTTAAGCAACCCACGACTGTTTGAACTTTTTCATTAGAACGGTAAATTGCATTTTAAACATATACCTACCTAAAAATTGCATTTTAAACCTTTTTCATAAATTTTAACTATAAGATTATGAAATAGGTAATTTTTAACTATAAAATTATGAAAAAAGTAATTATGGCTATTCATAAAACATTTTTAAATGATAAAATTATGTAAAAAAAAAATGACCTCTCTGGGATTCGAACCCCCACTACACACTTATCATCACAGTAGAGGAGTAAAAGTACACACACCCAACCGCTCGGCCACTAAAACATTTGATATTTAGACGCACAAAACTTCTTTATTAATCAACTCGATCGAAAAGTTTGAAATTTTCCCCTGAAAGTCACTTTTTCCTCCCTAGCGGGTCTCCCTTTAGTGCTAAGAAGATGAAACCAAGAAAAGGCACTCCTCCTCGAC
>NW_007427845.1:0-484 GCF_000475195.1 Diaphorina citri
AGAGAAAGATTACAGGATTAGGGCATGCCATAAGCTTGCCCACGTGTGAGAATCAAAACATTACTTCGTTCATAATTACAATTTTGCTTCGTTCAGTTCAAGATAATGATGTGAGGAGGATGAGAAATTGTAAGGTAACTGACAAGCGAACTCACGGCAGAAAAATCTAGACAAATCCAGAGACAAAAATGATGTAGTAGGCAAGAAATGAAATAGGTAAGTACCTACCTAAAAAAAGTAAAAAAGACGTAATTCGTAGAGGAAAGTACCTAGAGATAGAGTTAAATAAAAACCATAAAACACCAAGTTATTTAATGTATAAAAATATAAATGTGTGTTTATTTAATTTCATTTTACAGAGGGATATCGGAATTGATTTTTATACGTAGGAATACTGGAAAATCAATTGTTTGTAGACACAAATAAATAGTCTAAATCAAGAAGCAAGAGATCAGACAGTAAATAGGCATATAAATTTAACATA
>NW_007427846.1:0-484 GCF_000475195.1 Diaphorina citri
TGATTAAAGAAAATCAGTACCTATGTACCTACCTAATTTGTTTATTATTCAGTTTATTATTATTCTTGATTTGATTTTACTTTTGTGGCGCTCACAACAACACTCAACACAAATAAAATCTTACATAGAAAACGCAGGTTCTCGTTTCTCCATAATTTCCATCTCTGAAGTATAAATAACACTTCCAAATTCTTGGCCAGCACCTGAGAGCTATGTCTAACTGATGAGTTCAAATAAGAACGAAACGCGTCTTAGGCTGCTCTCAGGTGTTGGCTAAACTTTCATGTAATGATTTAAAATCAAGACTAGAGCCCGTTCTCCCTTCATTCCCAATATAATGTTTAAGTCACCCATCCATTTATTGGCCTTCCTTGGCGTAGCTCAACATAGGTAACGCTAAAACCGTTCTTAAATTAACGACTGAAGTGTTTTCTAAAACTTTCTCGCTTTGAGTTCATAGGTCGTCGCGACAAATTTCAAGATC
>NW_007427847.1:0-484 GCF_000475195.1 Diaphorina citri
TCTCTCTCTCTCTCTCTCTCTCTCTCTCTCTCTCTCTCTCTCTCTTTCTCTCTCTTCTCTCTCTCTCTTTCTCTCTCTTCTCTCTCTCTCTCTTTCTCTCTCTTCTCTCTCTCTCTTTCTTTCTCTTCTCTCTTTCTCTCTCTCTCCCTCCCTCTCTCTCTTTCTTTCTCTTCTCTCTTTCTCTCTCTCTCCCTCCCTCTCTCTCTTTCTTTCTCTCTTTCTTTCTCTTCTCTCTCTCTCCCTTCTCTCTCTTTTTCTCTCTCTCCCTTCTCTCTCTTTCTTTCTCTCTCTCTCTCTAACTACCTACCTATCTCTCTTTTCCTTTCTCTTCTATCTCACCTCTAGGTACTTCATCCGTCCCCCCTCCCCCATATTAGGCAAAAGTTTAGGAAGAGAAGGGGGGGGGACAGATGCCTCACAGAAGCTTTGTACTGTCATGGCGGAGAACATCCCTGGAGAGATTATCCACAGACTTTACACTACA
>NW_007427848.1:0-484 GCF_000475195.1 Diaphorina citri
TTGTGCTTTCTTGAGAAAATGGCTTTGTGAGATTTTTAAGTCCCAGGATCTTACATACTTCGCACCCTTAGTGCCTACTTAACGTTTGTTCTGTTTGACTTTCGTCGACGTTTCTTTAAAATTAACAGCTTCAACGTGTCATAATTACTAAGGACCTTGGGCATTCTTTGGGAAAAGTGGAGGTCTTTGGACTTGGGTTTCCAAGATGTCGTAAGTTTTAACAGCCTCAACGTGTCATAATTACTAAGGACCTTGGGCATTCTTTGGGAAAAGTGGAGGTCTTTGGACTTGGGTTTCCAAGATGTCGTAAGTTAGGTGTAAATTAAAGGAAAAAGAAAGTTCTTTAACATAAAAAGTCATTATGAAAAATGTAGGACGTGTAGGTACTTACACTAGAAAGGTTCTATAACAAAAGAGCTCCACTGTGTACTCTTACTTCCCTTTCCTATAGTAATTTTATTCCAATGCCCAAGTGTAAAAGGCC
>NW_007427849.1:0-484 GCF_000475195.1 Diaphorina citri
AGCAGAAATGACAGAAATCGGAAAAAAGAATTCTGACCCACACGTACATGCGTATCCAACGTAGCTATCTTTTTATAAGCTAAATTTCCTTTAGGTTAGGGTATAGCTCTTATTTTTTTCCTTCTCCATGCATCTTCCTTTCTTTGGTGTTGAGAAATAGAGACGTCAAATGCCTCCTTCACTGTGTCCTAACTGTCCTAAGTTCAAAAGAAATCCTTTGCAGAGGAGAACAATACCGGAGAAGATAAATAAAGTCAACATTGAACACATAAAGTGACATAATAGAAGTTACTTCCTTTCTTGGAGTATGCACAGCAGTTACCTGGTTGACAGTTGACAGGGTGGTTCAGGTAATGTTTAGAAAATAACAAACTATTTCTTAGTTGTCTGTATGTACGAGTTAATCGAGTAACACTTTTTCATGTATGATAGAGGGAACAATAAGTCCTGAGGTCTTATCGTTTCGAAAGCGAAGAGAGCAGGA
>NW_007427850.1:0-484 GCF_000475195.1 Diaphorina citri
TCCCTGCTATTAACGTTAAAAACTCTCATTTCCTTGGACTAATAGGGAAAATCATTTTCAGGTCAACATTTATCTCAAGCCCCAGCTGTGAAAATTCTTGAAACCAAATCAAACTAAATTTTGTAGACGCTTGAATGTAACTTCAGAATGGAAGAGTATTGTGTCTTTTGTGTCTCTCCTAACGGTCATTATGGCACAAATGAAGCCCAATCTAGTCAATGGTGTTCGTACAAGAGCTCTTTGGTCGAGGCTAAGCTAAGTGCGAAACATGAGGCAACAATTAGGGACCTGGGACCTGTAGTTTCGCCTCCAAACGCGAGATACTTCCGAGATAATCTGACTCGTTAAATTCCGGTTGGCCTAAAGCTGTGTCCACACATGGTCGACGCCGTCGATCGACGAGGTAAATCTATGTTGTCGAGGCCGTGAACGGTTTCAGTCGACGTCGATTGATGGCGTGGACGATTTGTGGACACAGCTTAAG
>NW_007427852.1:0-484 GCF_000475195.1 Diaphorina citri
CACGACACCGGATACAAATAAATAGTATTATTGTTCAATTGAAACTTGCTTGAGGCTTTTGTACCCTTCAAAAAAAAAGTTTTATTATCACACTACAACCTTTGTGTTATGAATGTAAAAATAATATTTCCTCTTACTGTTCTCTCAATTTACGGATATCTCGTAGATTTATCGCGATAGGATTGTTAGCTCTATGACTTTCCCTTCTTTGGAGGAGATTGACACAAAAGCTCTAACTTTATATTGAGCTCTACCTGTTCTTATATGGAATAAGTTATAAGATATTTTTTATTACTTATCTATAAGGATCTTCTACTTAGAGTGTCAAGTGTCGATAAGTATAAATATTTGCCCTAGGGAAAAGAGAAATCGTACTTAATACTTTAGGTACCTAGGTACATATAGGTAAGTAGGTATCATTTTTTCTTCTTTATAATACTAAAATAATTCGTGTGCAATCCCATTCAACAAGATATTTTGTACT
>NW_007427853.1:0-450 GCF_000475195.1 Diaphorina citri
AGTTTTAAATAGCTCTCAATGAGCAGAACAAACCTGTGAGAACCGTTTGTCTTTATCCCAAACTGTTAAAAAAAAAAATCTTTTGAAAGATAAAAATCTCAATTTCCAGACAAACTGTTACAAAATTTTTACCGGCCAGCCTGGTTTTAAATAGCTAAAACCCCTTTGAAAAATGGAAAATCTCGATTTCCAGACAAACCTTTGCAAAATTTTTACCGGCCAGCCCGGTTTTAACCTAACCTATCCTAACCTAACCTAATCTAACCTAACCCAGGTTAATGTTAGGTTGAACGTAGGCATGAGCAGTGACCAGTGGCAGGCAATGTTAGGTTGAACGTAGGCATGAGCAGTGACCAGTGGCAGGAAACACTTTGGAAAAATGGAAAATTTTAATTTCCAGACAAACCATTGCAAAATTTTTACCGGCCAGCCCGGTTTTGAATAGCTCTC
>NW_007427854.1:0-484 GCF_000475195.1 Diaphorina citri
ACCTAATAGGGAGAGCTAGGTACCTAATAGGGAGAGCTAGGTACCTAATAGGGAGAGGTAGGTACCTAATAGGGAGAGCTAGGTACCTAATAGGGAGAGGTAGGTACCTAATAGGGAGAGCTAGGTACCTAATAAGGAGAGCTAGGTACCTAATAGGGATAGGTAGGTACCTAATAGGGAGAGCTAGGTACCTAATAGGGAGAGCTATGTACCTAATAGGGAGAGGTAGGTACCTAATAGGGAGAGGTAGGTACTTAATAGGTATAGGTACCCTCAGTACCTAGGATGTGTAAGTAATAATTGAGCAATATTATACACTATCCACAGCAATATTATACACTATACTCAGAGGATTTGATAGGTCGATAGGTTTCTTGGGGAAATGCCTGGCTAGAGTGACTAGTGGATAGGTGGAAGTGGAAGGTACCTACCTAATTAGTTTTTTTTTTTTTTTTTTTTTTTTTTCTTGTGGTAGGGCATTAGC
>NW_007427855.1:0-484 GCF_000475195.1 Diaphorina citri
GACCGTCCTATTGTTTACGAGGTACTTTAAGTTTTAAGTACATTATTATGCCATGAAGTACGTTTTCTTTAATATGTATATTGTAGATGTACCTATGTACTTTAATTATTCAAAGGTGGTTCTCAAATCTCATTTAGGTTATTGGAATCCACTTCTATCTTGTCCAGAGACTCTGGAGGAAACCGATAGGTCCCTTGATTCCTGCATTTCTCTAGAACAGATAGGGTTAGTGAAACTGAAAATTCTCGAGACAAAAAGGGAATTCGTTGATTAGGATTGTAGATGTACCTATGTACATTAATTATTCACAGGTGGTTCTCAAATCTCATTGAGGTTATTGGAATCCACTTACTATCTTGTCCAGAGACTCTGGAGGAAATCGAAAGGTCCCTTGATTCCTGCATTTCTCTAGAACAGATAGGGTTAGTGAAACTGAAAATTCTCGAGACAAAAAGGGAATTCGTTGATTAGGTACTCGATTAGA
>NW_007427856.1:0-484 GCF_000475195.1 Diaphorina citri
GAGCCCAGGGTTGGCAACGGTAGTACTCGCTTCTCTAGGATCTGATGCAGAGAGGAGACCACGCCTGCCTTGATATGCTCGGTCAGGGTCGGATGAAAATTGAGGATGATCTGAAAAACGAAGACATAGGGATTTAATTTTTTTTTTCTTACACTAAATAATATCGTCAGCTCCCACATGGCGTAGTGGTCACTGCGCCCGCCTTGCACGCGGGAGACCCGGGTTCTAAATATTCCCAGCGGGGTCAAATAATTGTATCATGCAAATTATTGATTCCGTGACTGGCTGTTGCGGGGCCCAATCAGCCTCGTGAGGAAAATGAGTAGCTAATATAAATGCGCATAGTGACCGGTGTCAGCATGGTAGGTAAACATTGGGTGCTGAGACTTTTGGGATATTTGTCTGGCCAGGGGACGTTAAACAGAGAGAAGACTAGCGTCTGGCTGTGGGACTATAAACAGGGAGGAGAACAGCTAACCCTAAC
>NW_007427857.1:0-484 GCF_000475195.1 Diaphorina citri
CTTTTCCACAAGTTTGGCCATGCCTCGGGATGAACTAGCGGGATTCCGGAGCGAAGCGACGGAATTCAGCTAGTAGACTATAACAGGTTAAATAATAACACCCGAAATCCAAAGTGAAAGCCTCTTTTTTTACAGCCCTATTATACATATAGTTCCCCCTACCCGTCATATAGGTAGTTACCCCAAAAGTCAGCCTAAAATTTGCTCCTTATTGCTCCATTCGTCTTCTTCTCTCTTCCTCTCTATCTCTCTCTCTCTCTCTCTACCTCCTTCCTATCACTTCATTCTTCCCTTACAATATACCTTATTGACTCTTTCTCCATCCCTTTCCCCCTCTTCCCTTTTCTCCCTCTCTCTCTAACTCTTGCCTTGGAACCCAGACGTAAAGCGTAATGTATTCTTTGATAAATTTAAAATCATTTTCCAACACACAAGAGAGTAGAAAAGAGAGAGAGAGAGAGAGAGAGAGAGAGAGAGAGAGAGA
>NW_007427858.1:0-484 GCF_000475195.1 Diaphorina citri
GGGTTTCACTAATCTACTAAAAAAAAAAAAAAAAAAACTTGAATTGGACTCGAACCACCAACCTCCAATACCTACTCTTCAAATACAAGAAAATTCTCTTTTTCCTATACATCATAATATTTTCGGCATAAAAATACATACCAAAATATACTGACATTTTTTTTTTCACTTAGGTATTTCTATTCGTTCTTTCTCCCAAATTTCGTCTAACGCCGAAGTATCTGCACGCCTAATTTAGAGTTGCTGAAATTGTTTTCTCTCGTCTCTTCATCGATTTCGTTATCACTTCGTTCTGGCAGCATCTCGTCCAATTAAAATCAAGGTCAAACAAGGAGGAGGTGGAGGAGAAGAAGAATAAGGAGGAGAAGGAGGAGAAGAAGAAGAATAAGGAGGAGAAGAAGAAAAAGAAGGAGAAGAAGAAGAATAAGGAGGAGAAGAAGAAGAAAGAGGAGGAGGAGGAGGAGGAGGAGGAGGAGGAGAAGAA
>NW_007427859.1:0-484 GCF_000475195.1 Diaphorina citri
TCGTATTTTCCTCTCGGAAACCGAAATTTCCGGATTTCCCCTCTTCTGAAGCTCATTTCCATTCTTTAAAAAGGAGGGAAAAAAACGAGAATTAGTTTAACCACTAGCTGGAGAGGTAGTCCCTGCGCCAAACCATTGGGAATCCAGGGTGGCGCATTCCCAACCATCGAAGATGAAGGGTTCAGTTTCCAAAAGGAAACTATCCTCTACCATCAATATGCGAGAAACTATCCTCCCCTGGTATTATTGAAAAAGAACTGAACTTGAAGTACGTGCAGCATTTGCTTGTAATTTAGGGGTGCACAAGCCGTGTATTCGTGATGACGGGTTAGGAAAGGCATCCAACTGTAAAGAACCCGACCAAAACCAAAAATATGTCAGTCACAGCTAGTCAGTCCGTAGGAAGAAGAAGATTTGGATGTAAAATAAAACAGTACTTTGTCACTAGTCCACTCACCTTGGCACTTGTATAACTACTGGTCAG
>NW_007427860.1:0-484 GCF_000475195.1 Diaphorina citri
TGGGGGGGGGGTTGCTTGCTGATAATTCATTAATCACTCGGACTGCATAAGAAGAGGCCCAGGACTAGTCAGTTCTCAGTAGGCAACTTAGGGAACAGAACAGTCTAAATCAGTGATTCCCAACCTCAGAGGGCGAGAATTACTTTGACCCCCGGGAAGATCACATAAAACACAGTAAAGAGGCCGCGGTGTGTTCAAAATTGTAAAAGAAAAAGTGAGAACCCCACTTTGTTCGGTCACTAATTTCGTGTTACCTATACCATTAACCCTTTAAGTCCTGGCGTTACATATATGTAACACCAAACACGTGTCAGTAGATTTCGCCATCAGATGGCTAGACACTAGGTATACGTGTTGAAACCGATAAAATGGATTGTCAAGAAGATGTTCTTTTGTTCTGATTTAGTTTTTGAAAAATATTTGGAGCAGAAGAATGTTTGTTCTTTTACATTAAAAAAAAAAAAAAAAAAAAAAAAAAAAGGGG
>NW_007427861.1:0-484 GCF_000475195.1 Diaphorina citri
TTTTTCTATTTTAGCGTTTCCATATCTGATCGTAGTTCCAGATAGAATCCTTAGCCGTATTTTATTAGTAAGAAATTGACCCAGTCGGAAATTTTCGACCGTCTAAAAAAGAAAGCTAACTCGGTTAAAAACTGAAATATATTGTGTTATATATTGTAGGTATGTAGAGGTTTAATAAAATACGACTCTTCCTACTCATTTATACTTGAATCAGATGTGGACGCATATAATTATTATGTTTTTCTTAGCATCGCTTTTTTTCTAAAGTTTTTAATATTTTTAAACCGACCCAGTCGGAAATTTTCGACCGTCTAAAAAAGAAAGCTAACTCGGTTAAAAACTAAAATTATATTGTGTTATATTGTAAGTATGTAGAGGTTTAATAAAATACGACTCTTCCTTCTCGTTTATACTTGAATCAGATGTGGACGCATATAATTATTATGTTTTTCTTAGCATCGCTTTTTTTCTAAAGTTTTTAATA
>NW_007427862.1:0-484 GCF_000475195.1 Diaphorina citri
ACGTTGAGTTTGGGCAGCCCTGTTCTATAACATTTCAGACGGCCTGAATGAACATTGGGACTGAAAATTTATCACCCCGTCCCGTACCTACTATTTCGCTCGTTATGTACTTTACGCTCAGTTTATTGGAAATAAATCTAGTATGGTCTGAGAAATTTGAGATTAAAATGCATGTTTTAAATGCGTGTGAGTGTACCCTTCTAGATCCTATAACCTTTAAATATTAGGTAGGTAGGTAGGTACATACATAGTAGAAGGTAATTAATAATATTATTGTCATACCTACTTTGGTACTTGGTACCGCATCAGGCTCAATGGTGTAGCGGTTAGAGGACTTCGGATCCGAGGACTGGTGGTTCGAGTTCGGATTAAATTATGAAATTTAGGAAAGTGTAGACAGGCATATAAAAATGAGAAACATACCTTTGCGAGCGCAGTCAGCGCAGGAAAACAGGGCCGTGGGCGCAATTGCGCTCGGTTATGG
>NW_007427863.1:0-484 GCF_000475195.1 Diaphorina citri
ATGCCCTGGTTGTCCCACTCTATAAGACATACATTACTTATGGTTAAAACAAAAGCCCTTTGATATGTGCCGCCTATAGCAGTAAATATACGGAGATAGATAATTATTTGAAGTTATTTGTCTGTGCTTCAAATGAGAAACTCTACACATTTCAGACAGAAGTATACGGGATATAGGAGGGAAAGAGGATTTCATTTCCAAAGGGTAGTTCCAGTTTCCACATTATGCAGGCTTCAGACATTTCTATAGCTTGTCCTACATTTTATTCTTGATTTCTTGAGGATGCAGGGAGAAACGTACTGCTCACCAAGTCACCATCCAACAAAGCCTTACCGACTTACCATCAAGTTTCATTTTTCATCAATTACCTGTTTTTGTTTTGTATTTTCACTACAAAATGTAGATAGGTACGTGATTTGGTCTTTTTTCCTGGGTCTTGCACAATTTTAATTTTCAATTCAACATTGGCTAATGATCCACAACA
>NW_007427864.1:0-484 GCF_000475195.1 Diaphorina citri
CAGGACATTGTCAGTTGTCAGATTTGGCAAGAACTCTAAGGAACTTTTCGTTCCAAGATCTTAGGTTTTCTAACAAGAATGAGTGCTAACCAGAGAACTAGGTACTGATAATAGTATTGTTTAAACTTTGATCTTTAACTACTCACATCATTGAAAATTTGTAGCTGATACAGCTGATAAGCAAATCAGCTGATATTTTTGTGTCATTGTGATTTGGGCCTCCTTAGCTCCTTAGGAAACCTGAATGAGGATCTGACATAAGTAATAGATACCTACAGATATTTTCCATTGGCCTATAGTCCTATACTAAGAAAATTAAGCAAAAAATAATCGTTGTGGAATAAAAACCTAAAAACCTACCTCGATGGTGTAGTGGTCAAGGCTCTTGCCTGGTAAACAGGAGGGTGTGGGTTCAATCCCAGCCGAGGTATGGAATTGTATCCTCAATATAATTTGAGAATTTGACCACAATAATAGTAGTAGC
>NW_007427865.1:0-484 GCF_000475195.1 Diaphorina citri
ATTGGGGTACGATGGTGTCATGAAAGCATGTGGGAATCTTGAGACACACATCACTTGCTGTTTTGAGGTTTTGATTTCAGGGTGCCTTCAGCCTCAGGCTTGGGCCTTAGGGCCCTGTAACGACCTCTTGTTATCGTTTAACGAAGTACATCTTATATTGACGTAAAGTGGCATAATTTCACCCTCAGTTGAAAATAACAATAAATCCTAAACAGATAAGGTTCGTTATATCTGAACGGCTAGTTTTCTCCTGACGATAGGGATCAGCATTGTTACAGTTCCCCCTATCTTACCTTCAGAAACCTTCAAATGACTCAATGAACGGGTTTAACAAAACAAAGGTGTTGAAAGTTCTTCGCTTTAGGAAGCGTTGTAAAGTTGTGTGGATGAAAAGAATGGAGAAGAAGGGAGTGTAAAAACTTGGGAAATGTCTTTGAAACACATTCTAAATTCTAATCTGCAAAGCGAAAGTTTTCCATGAATT
>NW_007427866.1:0-395 GCF_000475195.1 Diaphorina citri
CATACCTCGGCTGGGATTGAACCCACGCCCTCCTGTTTACCAGGCGAGCGCCTTGACCTCTACACCACCGAGGCAGGTATGGGTAGGTACGTCCCTTATTATTAGGTATTACCTATCTAATTAGGTTATTAAACTAACCCTGTATAATATTACATATACGTACCTAGGTAGTAAAAGGTACCCAATTAGGATACAAAATTATGTACCTACTGTACATTTTTTATGTACCTGAACACATAATTATGTATTATGTACCTAATTATATGGTGCATTTATGCCCGTATACATAAAATAGGTACACAAGTTATATGTACATAATCATGTTTTCACTAATAAGTACATAGAAATGCTTCCTTATAATCTCTCTCTCTCTCTCTCTCTCTCTCTCTCTCTCT
>NW_007427867.1:0-484 GCF_000475195.1 Diaphorina citri
CTCACGATCCTGAATGCATAGAGTGAAATGATCCATCAGTCCTAGGAACACGCCCCTGAAGTTTCTCACACAACTTGTTAATCACTTTTTGTTGTGTTGTGTTGTGTTGTGTAAGAAAGAAAGGTGACTAATCTGTCATAAAATGCTCCTGTAGTCCAAGCATTCCATTTGAGACCATTAAAGTTGGTGTCATAATTCTTAAAGCGCCTAATGTAAAGAAGAAAAAAAAAATATTGACACTGTCTCGAAATAACCCCAACCCACCCTGTTAATTAAAGATCTCTCTGTTATACCTATGTATCTTTACCTGTTGTATTTTATTTTATTGTCATTCTCTACTACCACCTATTAGTTTACATTTACCCCTTTTTTCTAGTTAAGCAAGGTCTTTTTACTGAATTGTTAGTTGTATGACGCATTATTCTTTAACCCATCAAATATACGAGACCTTGTTTAGACTGTTGGGGTAAAGGGACTTTTCAGT
>NW_007427868.1:0-484 GCF_000475195.1 Diaphorina citri
ATTGGGGGGGAAGGCTGGAGGGGAGGGGGGTAGGTATGGCTGGGTCTGTTTTATTTCATCTAAGGGGAGGGAGAACACAAAAAGGAAGAGATGAGACAAAGTAAGGTGTGATAAGGTAGGAAGAGAGAGGAAGAGAGAAGGAAGACCGGATAGGAGAAAGCCAGCCATTCCGAGAGCGAACCTTATCCGTTTAGGATAAAATTCCCCTGGGCGGAAATCGAACCCGCGACCTAATAGGCAAAGGCAGACGCGCTACCGTCCAAGCTAACTATGCTGGCTAATAGAAAGTAAAAAATGTACCTGGCTAATAGAAAGTAAAAAATGTACTTATCGGAGGTCTATACCGATTGGAAAATCGAGTACTTTTCTAAACTTTTAAAAAACACTTTTATCGGAGGTCTATACCGATTGGAAAATCGAGTACTTTTCTAAACTTTTAAAAAACACTTTTCTAAAAAAAGAAAAATTCTTTTCCCTCTAATTT
>NW_007427869.1:0-484 GCF_000475195.1 Diaphorina citri
GCTTGAGCTTTATCAACTGATTAGAACAAGGTTTTCCATCTTTCAAATTTTCATAATCAGTTTTGAATGCAAAAGACTGCAGCGCTTGCAATAATCTGTTTTCTGCGTACTCTAAATCGCTTACATTACATGGACCAGAAGGAAGTAAACGACAGAACTTGAAGACGAAGGCGACAGCACGAAGTAAAACTCGCCAAGACGAAATTCTGTTTGCTAACTCGAGAAGAACATTGACAGGGTCGTTCTTTTGAAGTACGTGAAGTACAGTTTTCTTCCTTTCTTCATAGACTGAGTCTGAAGAGAATTCAGTCGGCTTGTCTGAGACATTCCACTGATCATGTGGAAGCCACAACCAATCAGGTCCATTCCAGTAGAGTCTGTTGAGAAGTAAATCATTAGGATTAGTACCACGAGACAGCACATCAGCCGGATTATCTGTTCCAGCAATATGATGCCAATTCTCTGGAGGAATAATTTCTTGAAT
>NW_007427870.1:0-483 GCF_000475195.1 Diaphorina citri
TTTGAAAAGAGAAATGCTTCAATACTCTCAATTTCACTGAGGAAAAAAGTCCGAGTTCATCCTTTTCTCTCTTTCTACCAGGTATTCGTTCACGTTTTTCATTTATTTATTTTATGTATTTATTTATTGGCCTGTGACCTTCGGGCAGGAAAAGTAATTGAAAAAATGTTTACAGGTTTCCACACAACAAACCTTGTAGGTTTCGGTGAAAAATAAATAAATAAGATTTGTGAACTGAAAAAGTATTTTTGTTTTGCTAAGTCTAAATGGGCCATCAAAGGAATCCTGGCTTTGTTTGTTCCTGTAACACAAGTCTACGTAGAAGCGTTCTATCAGGATACTCGTATTTTAGAAATGTTCGTCATAAAGAAGTTTGAATCGAAACCAAAAACCTAAACACGAAATATGCAGTAAAACCTCTTGAGAACCTTAAAAAACAATTTTATTTCCGCCTAGTTTTACTAACAGCTTCCATAACCTCCG
>NW_007427871.1:0-483 GCF_000475195.1 Diaphorina citri
AAACAATAATGAGGGACAATTATTAGTCATTGTTCCATAAAACAAAACAAAATAGAACAATAATAAAATAAAACGAAACAATATAACAATGATAATAGGAAATATAATGAGGCTAGCTTTTGGAGAGTAGGAAATGGCAAAATTGGCATTTTTGGAATTTCCGATGTGTGGATATTTAAGAACTATTTATAGTATCCATTGAGAATGATAAAGGATGGGAGTTTGCAAATGAGGATGTTTTCTAAATACAAATTTCCAGCATTTCCTAATACCACAACAAGGAAAGATGATTTGTGTAGTTCATTCCATTCCATCCTTAGGTATAATGTGTTTCCGATTTTTGCAAAGGCTGGATTGCTCTTACGCGAGGTTAGTATTAGACAGTCCAACTACTGGTTTTTATTCTGTCGCATTTTGGAAAAATGCTGAGAGGGAGAGATAGCGAGAGAGAGAGAGAGAGAGAGAGAGAGAGAGAAAATTGCA
>NW_007427872.1:0-483 GCF_000475195.1 Diaphorina citri
ATTACATGAAAGTAAAATCAAAAAATCAAATCAAGAATAATAATAAACTGAATATTAAACAAATTAGGTAGGTATATATGTAGGTACTGATTTTCTCTAATCACGATCGAATAAACTACGGGCTAAAAACTTCCCGGAGGGACGGGCCTTGTTTTCTTTTCTCTCCTTTTTTTTAATCTTTCGAAACTAATGTTTGCTTTGTTATTAAGAGAGAGGGAAGACTAGATAGAAGAAAGCCACAGGCGTTCCAAGATCGAACCTTATTCGTTCAGGATAAAATCCGCCCCGGGCGGGAATCGAACCCGCGATAAAGCAGACGCGCTACTCTACTTTGTGAGTATCACAGTATTACAAGTCTTTCATTTAGGTACTCAATCATCATATTTATCATCGCTCACTTCTTTTACTTGTACCTCCACTGTGGTCTCTACTCGATTAAAGTAGTCAATTGTCCTCACAAGGCTTAGTGCACCCCGAACTTCA
>NW_007427873.1:0-483 GCF_000475195.1 Diaphorina citri
GAGTGGAACGTTACCCCCCTCTACCCTATCTTTTCCCCTTTCTTTCTATACTAGGAGTAACTGAAGATGACATTTTTTTTCCCCCTTTTGCCACATGCCAGACATTCACCGAAATGTCTTCCCACTATACTTACTTTCTGTGTCCGAAAACAAACTTGAACATCAGATCTTGAATTTCCAGAAATTGCCAACGTGAGTGCCTTTTGGGTTTGCTTGCGTGAGATCTGCGAGAAATATCTGTTCATATTTATGTTTTTATTTCACGTCAAATACCATAATTTGAATGGTGGAGATTAATGATTGTTGGTCCCTATGTGGTTCTTTTTGCTCGTTTTTTTGTTCATTTATCTCAGTTCCCTGTCATCTTGGGAATCACTGTCCTCTCGAGTTGGAACAAGTATAGTTTTGACGTAAATTGAACTTTTATTTTATTTACGATCTGTTACGTGTATTGTATTCTCCAGTATCGCATATCAAGTTACG
>NW_007427874.1:0-483 GCF_000475195.1 Diaphorina citri
TTCTTCTTCTTCTTCTTCTTCTTCTTCTTCTTCTTCTTCTTCTTCTTCTTCTTTTTCTTCTTCTTCTTCTTCTTCTTTCTCCTTTATTCTCTTCTTTATCTCTTCTATCTTCTCAAACAAAAAACTAAATAGGTACTGGATATTTAGGTGGTACCTTATGATCTTTTCTATGGAATTTGGATTAACGTTAGGTTTAATCTCTACGAGTGCTCTGGCCATTCTTTTTAGTCTTCTTCCAGTCCGATTTCCTTATCTTTCCAAAAGACTTTCTTCTCCAATGCGTCTCCCTGTCTCCCGCCCGGAATCTAAATCCAAATCCACCTCTCTCTCCCCTTTATCCCTAATATCCGCCTATCCCTCCTCTTTCTCATTTCACTTTCCCCTCCTCCTTCCAATTCTTCTTTTCCTCTCTCCCTCCACTCAGGTTTCCGGAGGTTTCCAAGCACGGGTCTTAGGTCATAAATTAAATCGGTTCAGGGGCAG
>NW_007427875.1:0-483 GCF_000475195.1 Diaphorina citri
GCACGAATTTCAACTGACCATCCAGAATATTACTTTCAACTAAAACTATGAACATTTTACATTTCCTTTGTAAAAAAAATAAGAACTTTGTAATTTTTGTTTACAGTTAAACACTCAAGTACATTGATAGTGGGAAATTATTTGTTGAGGACCTATTATACAATGAACTTCAATCTACTAGCTATTCCTTCAATTAATGGTTTAAAATTTGAACACCAATAACATTATTTACTAGTAGAAAAAAGTCCTCTTTTTCAAAACAGGAACCACTTGAACGACCATGTTATTTACTAGTAGAAGAAAGTCCTCTTTTTCAAAACAGGAACCACTTAAACGACCATGTTATCTCACACATCAAAAATTGGAAGCATTAAATATTATTAGTTTGTTAAGAAGACACTTGGAATTCAATAAAAAAAATTCACAAGTAAACAAATCTCTTCGTTTACGGCCAATAATAACAAAAATCAAAACATTTCAAAT
>NW_007427876.1:0-483 GCF_000475195.1 Diaphorina citri
AATAAATGTAGCACACAAGTCTAAAAATAGAAAAATAATCTCGAGACCGGGTCAACACAAACAAGTAAAAACAAGAAGTAGGTATAACACGGAAACAAAACAGAAAGAAATATTTCAATGCACAAAAAAAAACTACGAGTTCACGAGTTCAACACAGAAAACGACCTTCAAGGAGATAATGTGCTCTCTCGATAAAAACAGCGATAGGTACGAAGGGCTACAAGTTCACGAGTTCAACACAGAAAACGAAAACGACCTTCACAGGAGATAATTTGCTTTCTCGATAAAACAGCGATAGGTACGAAGGGGAGCGCTGTTTGTGCGATACGCACTTCGCGAAACTCGAAAAATAAACGAAAACCGAAAAACGAAACACTAGACGCTAATCTCACTTCTCGACACCAAATTGTTACGTACACGTGGGCGTGATCGGGTTCGTAAAAGATTAGGGCTAGTAAAAACACTCGCGAATTCGTTTATTTA
>NW_007427877.1:0-483 GCF_000475195.1 Diaphorina citri
CTTTATCATAAGACAAATAATAAGTGCTAGTAGAAAAACACTGCTGGTGGTATATGAACGAGTATCTATGTCTGCTTGTAGAGAACATTTCAGCTATGAATGTCATCAAAGTACTCTATGTACAACTCTTTGTTCCATTGACGGTCTGGTATTGTTGTGGGTGATACTTGTGCTGGGTTTTATTTTGACAAGGAGTACTTCGTTTTTGTTTGAAATTTGTTTGAACGTGTGAACTTTCAATGACAAAAAGGAATTTCCGAATGGTTGAGTTTATGATAATAAGTGCATGTACATACCTATCTATGATAGATTTCTTTTAATGGCTTGTGGCAAACTGGGTGTACAATAGTGTACCTACATAGAAAAAATGTTTTGGGAAATCCCTTGTTTTATCAAGGATTTAGGTACTTGAAAAAGCAGCTCTTTAATGACAAAGAGTTAAATCCGAAAATTTGGATTAGACTGCTTACTGAAAAGTGAAAA
>NW_007427878.1:0-483 GCF_000475195.1 Diaphorina citri
GGCTTTGTAGCCCTACTTTGAAAGTACCTTGGAATAATTAAATAGAAATACGGGAAAAGAGGTAGAGAGAAAGAAAAAATAAAATATCATAGAAAAAAGGGCACTGCCTGTATAGTTGTATACAGTATAGGTGCTCCCACTTGTACTTAGAATTTTTTTTTTTTTTAGAATGGTACAATAGTGGAAGCTTGTACGACGAGTACTCGCTTATGATATAGGTACTCGCTTATGATAATTATGCGTCTTTTCTTCCACATGTAAAAACCATTAAAAGTCTTCCAAGTCAACCAACATATTTATACCTACTTTCTTCTTTCTCGATGATTTCACATTTTTTCTCTTGTTTTCTTCCTATTATTTCAATGACTCTTGAGTCTGGATGTCCTTAGTTACTTACTTTTTACCTCTCTGAGTCACTTAAGGGTTAAAGTTTAATTCATTCATTATGTTTAGTCAGAGTTTATCTTGAACATTTTCTATGCT
>NW_007427879.1:0-483 GCF_000475195.1 Diaphorina citri
GCACAGTATTTGATTCGTACTATGTTGAGATTCTATTGGGAATTTTAGAAAAACCAATGTCAATGTTGGTGTTAGTCGTTAGTCGAACTACATGAAAATAGTACGGCCAATTTTTTCTAAAAACACACGAAAAACGTGATCTAAATAAATAAATATAAAAACCTCGTGTTTTCTCTCATCTCTTTCATTTTTGGCACATCCACTAAAAATTTAACTCCTCTCTCTTCAGTCTTCTTCTTTTCTCTCTCTCTCTCTCTTTCTCTCTCGCTCTCTCTCCTTCTCTCTCTTTCTTTCTCCTTCTATCTCTCTCTCTCCCTCCCTCCCTCCCTCTTATTCCCTCTCCCTCTCTGTCTCCTATTATGACAGAGCAGGTACATGTATTGGTGACCCAATAGGTAGCACTTCCTGCTTCCTTCCCGACGTTCCTGTAGTATCGGTTTGTCGACCCAGAAATTCTCCCCATTAAAAAAACATCACCTTTTC
>NW_007427880.1:0-483 GCF_000475195.1 Diaphorina citri
TCTCGGAACGGCTGGCTTTCGTGTATTTTTAATATTTTAATTGCCTATCCATTGACTGAGATTGAACAAATTTGAAAAAAATTGATTCTGGCATCTTGACCTGCCTATGTACCGAGGTACATATGTACATAATCTTATCTACATATGGTTTTGGTAGGTACCTACAATATAAAATTAGTTATTAAAATTTGTTAAAGTTCTCAGACCAACAAGTAAGCAAAAGACCTGGTAATGCCAAGTCAATATTTCGACACTGAATTTAACCTAAGGCTCTAGGGCTGGTTGTAAAAACACCGGTTCTCAGATTCATACCTGTACCTACGGGTTTATGATTGCAAATTGTCCATAAGGTCTTTGCAGCAAGTATACTTATAGGTGTGGCACTTAGAGATCTCAAAGTACAGTGGCATTTTTACTTTCTATTACTACAGTATAGCGGAGCTATACTAGTAATGAAAGTATTGCAATCGGTCCAAATTTTCA
>NW_007427881.1:0-483 GCF_000475195.1 Diaphorina citri
GGTACTCCTGTGATTTCCAACTTATTCTTGTTCCCTTCCTGTGCCATGTCCTGTACCAGAATTTCAAGATCTTTCACCTTCTTTCTTAGTTCTACATTTTGATTTTCCAGTTTTTCCTGATTTTTTTCCACCAAGACTACCTTCCTCTCTAATTCCTTGAATGTTTTTGATAGGTCCTCCAAAGTTCCTCCCAAATACTCCAGTGACTTCTCCACATCGTTCTTGAACATCTTGAACTTCTTATCCAGCAAGGCTTCCATCTTGGACAAGGTAATGGTTTCGTCTTTCTTCCTACTTTCTTGGGTTAACCCGCCGTCCGTCAAGTTTCCGCTCAGAGAACCACTGGAATCGGTCCTTTGTAATAGATAATTGCTCCTGCCTCTGCACTCTCCGCACCTCCATTTAGCCTTGGTTGGGTTAGACATAGATCGCCACGAAGCCTCGGACACCGTGGTGCAGTTATAATGCAGACCGCCTCCACAT
>NW_007427882.1:0-483 GCF_000475195.1 Diaphorina citri
TGGTTATCGCATGATATGCTTTTAAGACTTCACATAAATTTCAACACCATTCTACAACCGTGTTACAACACTCATAAAACCTAATGACTAATGACGCGAAACTTTTTATCACAAACTGTTGTTCATCATTTGGAAAGGTTCTTTTAGAATGGAGACCACCACTTCATTGATTTACCTCTAATATGGTTTAACAATAACCCTATCAGTTCTATAAGGAGGATGTTTTTCCACTCTAATCTGCACTTGAGTTTAGTTGGTCAGACTGTGTCCTAGCATGATCACAATGGTTCTCGCTAGCATATCAATCTTGTCATCAAGGTAGCCGTGATGTATGTCTAGTGGGCATGCTATCATTTATATTTATAATGTTGCTCACGTTTCACTTGTATTTCCCATCTCGAAACACTCTCATATATTGTGTTATGAGTTATGACATCTGATTTCAACTGGTCTGATCAGACGTCATGTATTTTATTCTCCATA
>NW_007427883.1:0-483 GCF_000475195.1 Diaphorina citri
TACAGATACCACCAATGGAATGCAATAGTATCTCTTAATAAGTTAATTAATAACAATCTATCACTGCCCATTAAAAAGCAACTGTCATTTGGTATGGGTCATATTTTAGTGGTCATCATTGCATTACATTTACGCCATGAAAAACACTGTCATCATAAATTCATAACAAATAGAATAACAAAGATTGATAAGGGGAACTGTAACTGCTAAGATCAGAGAAGGAAGACAGAAGATTCGAGAAAGAACCTCATCTGTTTAGGATAAAATCAGGGCCGGGCGGGAATGGTATCTGAATACCAACCATATACGCGCAAAGGGATCTCCATTCATTGGATCTTCAAACAAAGTCTACCGCGGCCCGCGGCTGTTCTACTACCTAACCTCTTCCGGGCTTTCAACATGGCAACGAGTGTCAATGATAAAGTAAGTTTAACTAAATTATTATTTGATGAACACCCTGTATATAGAAGTGATTCAACATAC
>NW_007427884.1:0-483 GCF_000475195.1 Diaphorina citri
GACATGTAGCTGTTGAGTAGGCGGCACCACCCTGATCGAAGTTGGGCAAGGGTGCAACGCGTGCTACGTGGGAGGTCATATTATGTAGAATAATTGTAGTCATTATGATGTTCTCCACATTGCCTGGCTTGGAATTCAGTGTTCTTAGATAAATTCTAAATTTTTGGGTTAAAATACCAAACGCATTTTCCACTACACGGCGAGCGCGACATAGACGGTAATTGTAAATGCGTTTCTCCACGTCTTCCATGGACTGTGGTTCTGGGTAGGGTCTCATGATGTTCTTCTTCAATGGAAAGGCCGAATCGGCTGTTATTACATAGGGTAAGTGTACCATTTATTTGCCCACCTAAAAAACGTACCATTTATTGGCCCACCTGCCCACATTCATTTTTCTAATTTTTATTTTTATTACTACAATTTTTGAATAGCACTGGTTTGATAGCATTCTTTAAGCCCTTTCTTTTGATAAAATTAGATCTT
>NW_007427885.1:0-483 GCF_000475195.1 Diaphorina citri
CTTAAAGGGATTTATTCCAAAGGAACATTTTATTGTTAATGTGACATAAAATAAACTTCAATATTATTATTATTATTAATGGTAGAAAATGTAGAAATGCTCCGTAAGTATACAGGTTGAAGAAACTGTCCCAAATTCAGTGATTCCAACACTCCAAGGACGGGTATATATACCTTGGAAAAACTTCTCTAAATGCAATGGTATAAGTATACGGGGAACTAGAAGCAAGTAGTAGAAGCTGTCCCAAATAAAATGGTCCCAAACGCAATGGTCCCAACACTCTCAGTATAAAACTTGTAGAAGTTGCCCCAATCGCAATGGTAGAAGTACTCCATGTAGACTATGTAGAGAATGTCCCAAATACATACAATATTCCACAAACATATTATGACTTTTAAAAGCTGTCTCAGCTGTCCCCCAAAGTCCCAACGGTTACAACCTGTGTCGACACTCTCAATGTTTGTTTAAACTCTGGCAATTTCC
>NW_007427886.1:0-483 GCF_000475195.1 Diaphorina citri
GGGGATGATTATTTTCAGCTAGGAAGGGACTCAAAAAATACGGACACAGGAGGTGCAAAAGTTTTCAGATTGGCCAAATAGCCAACACTTGATCCAGTTGAAATTAGTGTAGGTATTTGGGACACTACCTGTAAAATGTAGATTTCAGTATTGTGTAGGCCATCACCTTATCTATATGATTTGGACAGGTTTTTCCTTTAGGTTCAAAGTATCCTGTACTTCCTGTAGGATGTAAAATTGCTTTATCTACTCTAATAGGTTTAATTTCAAAAGTTATCTGTAGATACCTGAGTAGTTTAGCATAATTTATGTAACTCCCCATTTACAGGATACAAGTCTACATTTCTTTTCCTTCTGTAAAGTAGTTTGGACTTATAAAGCAGACAGTAGTCTGAATTATTTTGAATCTAAAATATATACAGCCCCTTGTGTAACTGACTCACTCACTGACTGACTGACTCACTCACTCATACTAATTCTAAC
>NW_007427887.1:0-483 GCF_000475195.1 Diaphorina citri
TATAGGACTACGGTACATGGACTGTAAAATCATTTCTTCAGATTCTAAAACATGATGTTCTCATTTCAAAGAGAGAGAAATCGTTTCCCCTTGGACTCTGTTTTTGTCTGTATTGACCTGGGTGAAATATAGGTAGGAAACGAAGTAGGTAGGTATCTAGTATCAATTTATCTTCATTTGTTCAGTGAAGTGTGTCATCTCTACACAAAGTTTCTCATACATCAAACACACCACAAACTTGGAAAACGCACAGTTAGTAGTGTCATGAGGGTTGTGACTAGAAAAAGCAGTTTGGAAATAAATCTAGAGCACCTCAACCGTTTCATTATTTATTGAACCTTTGGCCTCCTATTTCATAATAGGTACCATAACGATTTTAGACCATACCTACGGGATAGTTAATGGGCATGCTACGATACAGAACACACGAGTCGAAGGTACCAGTTGTTTCATTGGTACAAAACAAAAACGGCGATGAAACAC
>NW_007427888.1:0-483 GCF_000475195.1 Diaphorina citri
TACTATAAAATAGTGATGAACTTTATGTTTGTCATTCATATATGTAGGTTGAATAGGTTTCTATCATTGAAATATCTGTTGTATGCTGGTTTGAGTATAACATGTATGTAGTAGGTATAGTATAAAATAGTACATATTTCGTTTCCGATGGCGCGCCATCTTGCGCTCAGTTTGCAAAAGGGAATCGGTTCCGTTTCCCAAAGTTTCCCGAAAAGAAAAGTGGGGACACTTTGGCTAGTCTTCAAAGAAATGCAATCATCCTGTAGATTCTTTGAGGGAGGTATTCTTTAATGATGTCATAACACCAAAACAACAATTCATCAACACAGTCAATACCTATGCTACCTATTCATCAGTAACTTCATTCCATCCATCTCCATTCCATTCCATCCAGTACCATTCCATCAGTACCACACCATCAGTACCTACATTCATGCTACCTATCACATATTCTTGTAATTTTTTTTTTCTTTTTTTTTTATT
>NW_007427889.1:0-483 GCF_000475195.1 Diaphorina citri
GGTTGTTTGTACTCTGCACCTAGATACTTGAGAGAATTCATTGTCACACTAGCACTATTTCTAAAGTAGTTTCCAATATTGAAGTAAACTGGAGAAATGGATTTCCTCTTCCAAAACTTTTGAATTTTGAAGCTGAGAGTTCCTGTATTGTGCAGTCCGTCTGTTTCCATTCTCATTTTTCTTTATTTTTCAGTTCTCTAAATTCACCGCTTGTTACTGACGAAGAAAACCTTTTGAATTTTCATAGGTATACCCTTTTTTTAATCAGCAGCATTCGTGTATTTTTTTTCTTTTCACTAGTTTGCTTGGGTTGTTTCATGAACGTTGAGGGTTTCTCTCTTTCTTTCGCAAATACTAATTTATCATTTTCTCCTTAATTTTCTCCTTCTGGTCTTCTTCTCCCGCTCATCCTCTTGGCCATAATTCTTTCATTGTTTATTTCTTTCACCTGTGCACATTTAAATCTTTCCTCCGGTTTTTTGT
>NW_007427890.1:0-483 GCF_000475195.1 Diaphorina citri
TTTCGGGACGATAAGACCATAGCAGTTACAGTTCCCTCTGTCAAACCTCTTAAAAAAAAAACCTTCGTTCCAAATATTGTGAACAGTAACGTGAAGAAGTGTCTGAAAAGTGCGCACAACTTCCAATACTGGACAGAAAATATTTGCTAGAAATTTTGGGAAATATCGTGCCACATTGGTGGGAATAATACGACAAACATTTGCCAAATATCGTGTACAGCAACTCGTTTTTGGTGGCAAAATTTCAAGTTTTAAGAATAGTCGAAAGAATCAATCAATGAATGGACACGAAGGGGAATTTCTTTAAGGATGGTTCTTTTCTGCTTAATGCAGTGCAAATAGGTATTTCCTTTAAAATACCCATTTGGACAGTTCTCAAGTAAGATTTTCTTGATGCTAAATAAAAAATACAATTAGGTACATAGTATCTTTCTCCCACCTCTAAAGAACAAAATTACAAAAACATAAAAAAACTTACCTTGC
>NW_007427891.1:0-483 GCF_000475195.1 Diaphorina citri
ACTGAAAAAAAATCAACACACACGCCCTCTCGTGTTTTTCTCATGTCATTAACATTATTTGTGGATTTTGTGGCGCAACATTTTTGAAATGAAAGAAATTCGATTAAAAATTTGAACTTTCATGTGGGGCTAATGACAATCGAAGTCGTGCCCCTTTTAAAATAAATTTAATGAACTTTCATATTATTGTCTTAACGTGGTTGGAGTAGCGGAAGGGCAACCGCAGCCGCACTCCGTAAAAATAAACTCGCCAAAACCAAGTTGGTTCATCCTGACGAAAAAACACCAATGGTGTAGATTAGGTGGACCGACTAAAAACGCCAACATGGGAAAAGGCGAAGTACCTAGATGATGAATATGTTATTTACCTATATACTTTCATTATTTTATAAAAGTACCTAGAGGTGATGATGATGATGATGATGATGTTATTTACCTATTACTTTCCTTATTTTATAAAATGACGAGGAAAGTATTGTGATC